>NW_008329138.1:3571774-3572931 GCF_000622305.1 Nannospalax galili | reverse complement strand
GCAGAGCACCTACACTCTTTGTTCCATGTCAATGCACAAACCCTTCGCATCAAGTTCCCCATTACTCGTGAACAGGCCCGTGCAATAGTTAAATCCTGTAAGCATTGTGTGACTTCGTTACCTGTACCCTCCCTGGGAGTCAACCCTCGAGGACTAAGGCCAAACCACATCTGTCAAATGGACGTCACGCATGTTCCTAGTTTTGGACGGTTGCA
Source organism: Nannospalax galili (assembly GCF_000622305.1). NCBI lineage: Eukaryota > Metazoa > Chordata > Mammalia > Rodentia > Spalacidae > Nannospalax > Nannospalax galili. The sequence goes on along the minus strand of NW_008329138.1, from coordinate 3,572,716 downwards.
GTTCCTCCATGTTGCAATAGATACCTATTCTGGGGTGATTATAACCACCCCAAGAGCTGGAGAAAATGCTACAGATGTGATTGCCGTTTGCTGGCAGATGTTTGCTGCCTGGGGCATGCTTAAGGTCCTCAAAACAGACAATGGCCCGGCTTATACATCGGCCCATTTCACCACCTTCTGTCATCAACTGGGAATCCAATTAATCCATGGCATTCCTTATAACCCACAGGGCCAGGGGACTGTGGAACGTGCCCACCAAACACTCAAACTCTATCTAAAAAAATAAAAAGGGGGAATAGGGGTGGACTACAAATCCCCTGGGGAGAGAATTAACATAGCTCTTTCACCATTAATTTTTTGATTCGGGATGCACACGGGCACACAGCTGCCAACTGCCATGTGACGCGGCAGTCTGCACCTCTACCTATGGTGTACTGGAAGGATGTGCTCACAGGACAATGGAACGGCCCTGACCCCATATTAATTTGGACCAGAGGCTCTGTTTGTGTTTTTCCACAGGAAGCTGAGACCCCAGTGTGGGTACCGGAGAGACTCATTCGCCCAGCTCCACAGAATGGCAAGGATGGCGTCAGGAGTGATGAGAAGCACGGTGATGTTTCTTCTGATCATCCCGACCCCCACAGTTACGATGGCAACCCAAAGAACCCTGTGGGGAATATTGAAGGCATTCCCTCTTCCCATGCCACTAACTCATGATGCTAATATCTTCCCCAGACTATTTTCTACAAATGCCTCTCTGGGGCTGCCCTTTGTCAGGAACGATAAGAGCTTAGGAAATTATTCTCTTTTCAATTATACTCTCACAGGGGTACTTTGCTTGACGATAGAATCCAATGATTCAGCCACCTCCCCGTGCATTATATTACAACCCACCTGGGCGGGTCAGTTTGAGAGACAAGGATGGAATGGTTCTAGAGGAAA
>NW_008329138.1:3567412-3568400 GCF_000622305.1 Nannospalax galili | reverse complement strand
TTGCATTATTCACTTTAAATTTTTTGATTATGGATGCCAGTGGGTGATCGGCCGCAGACCGCCACTCCAACCCCTTGCAAATGTCATCCATTATGGTCTTATGGAAAGATGTACTTACAGGACAATGGAAAGGGCCCTCTCCAGTACTGACCTGGACAAGAGGAGCTGTTTGTGTTTTCCCACAGGAGCAAGAATCGCCTATTTGGGTACCGGAGCGACTTACACGACCGTGGAAAGGAAAAGATGAGGACCGGAACCTTACCCCTATGGATGGTGACGTTGCTCGTAGTATACATGAATGAGGGCCAAGCAAGGGACTTTACTAAAGAGAGGAATAACTGCATTGTTCTGTACATGGTGAACCAAAGAGTGGACCTTATGATTGTATCCACCACATGAATGGATTATGTGTAACCTCTGTGGAGTTTGAAAACCTCTCTTATGCAGGGGATTTGTCAAGACAGATTGGAAAGATGTTAACAGGCAATTGGACTTCTGAATTTGACAAGAAGATCACAAAGCTGCGGACCGCCATTGTAGCAGTCAATAGAACTAGAGTACAAATTGCCACAGTTCAGGATTGGCTGAACACTATGCAGAATACCTTTAATTTTCTGAAGGATTGGGGTGGAATGGCTTTTTGGGGTTTCCTTTTGGTTGGGGTGTGTGGTTGTATGATATGGTGCATGTGCAAAATGCGGCGGCGAACAGAGATGCAACAACAAATGCTTGTACAGGCTATGGCTGCACTGGAAAGGAGCGAATCTCCCTCTGTATGGTTAACCACGCTGGACCGGTAGTCAAAGATGGGTAAGACTCCCTCATGGACATACCAACCTAAGACAGACTGCCAGCCAAGCTGCTGAACAGTTGATGACGGGTAAGGATGTTACATGGAAGGGGGCAACCTAAGACAGGCACGGTCCTTTAGCCTTTCTAATAAAACAAAAAGGGGGAGATGTGGGAAGTGAGAGCAACCGAGTCAGCA
>NW_008329138.1:3559007-3567368 GCF_000622305.1 Nannospalax galili | reverse complement strand
CTTGGCTGGCTGCCAAGCCTCGTGACCCTCGCTTGTTTACTCCAACTCTTGCAAGTGCGAGGAGCCTGATCATGTGCTGCCTGCCTGATCAGAGACATCATCAAGCATGACCCTGCTACGTGGCCCAATGAGCTGCCACTCTGCCTGCCTGCTGCGTGTGTGTGTGCCCTGATTGGTCCTGGCTGGGAGGAGGGCTGTTGGGAACAAACTATATAAGGACTGAAGTGCGTAATAAAGAAGAAGAAGCCTGAACCTCACCTTGGTGTCTGTGTCGTCTTTCCTTGGCTCTGCTGGATGGAGTCGTGGCTTGCGGCACTCCTTTAGCACTTTTAAATATGCAACATACTCCTGACCAAAGTAACCCTTCTGTGGAATTCATCACTCAAGCTTACTTCTCCTATCTGAAGTTTTGCACACTTAACTATCTCCTCACTACCCCTGGCCCTTCATCTCGCAGAGACCATTTGCTTTTGTACATTTGACAATTTTAGCTTCCACATATAAAATCATGAGATGAGATAGATCCTCTGCATATGTCTTTATGTGCTTTGTTTTCTTTTGTGTATTGTCTTCCACAGTCCTCTGTCATGTAGTAAATAAGATAATTTCCATTTTTAAAGATTTAATAGTATTTCATTATGTTTTGAAACTCTGAGTTTTATTGCCAGCACCCATATGGCAGCTAAGAACCATGCTTAACCCCAGTTCCAGGGGAATCCGATGCCCTCTTCTGACTTCCGTGGCATTGCACCACATGAGTGCACTCACATACATGTAGGCAATGCACTCGTACACAGATAAAGGCAATATACTCGTACACATCAAATAAAACTAACAAATAAAATGTTAAAAAATAAATTTAATAACTACCACTCATCTTGTAATGGATATCAAATTCTTTTCAGCATCTTAATGACTTTTAACAATGCTGCAGAGAACACCATGGTTTTAGCTATCTATTCTGCGGACATGATGCAGAAGATTTATTGTCATATGCTGATCCATCCGTGCATCACAGGAAAAATCTCACTTGACTATTGCGAGCATTTATTTTCATGAGCTACTAAATCCAACTGGCTTGTACTTGAAAGAAGATGTTTGCATATCTGTATTTCAGGATTATTACTACTTTGTGTGTAGTAGTCTTGTATGTCTTTAATGTTCATTATAGGGTTTTGCAGTATTTTCCAGCTAAAATGTTAATTGTAATTCATAGCTATGATGATGAAGGAATGACACCTCAAAATAAACCACTTTGGCTTATTGGTTGTCTTGAATTAACAGCACATGAAGAGCAGTACAAGCAGAATAGTTCTTCTTGTTAATATTCTTAAGGTAGTTGTTTTTACCATGCTAGTTTATGGATTTAAGTTAATAGCATTTAAAATCCTATAAAATGAATAATTTCTTGTGTCCTTCATCACTTTATCTATGAGGTAATTATGCCACCTTGATATTATTGGTCTCAAAAGAAGAGAGATTCCTATGCTACAATGTCTATCCTATAGTGGGGGGTGGTTGTAGTGGGGGGGTGGAAGGAGGGGTAGGAACTGGGCAACACTTCAAAATCCAATTGATTGACCAAATTTTTCATTCCTTCATCTCCATGACTGGCCTAATTTGTTCTCCATCTAAGCAACAACTTGTCAGAACACGCACACACACACACACACACACACACATACACACACTTTAAATACGTTTTTAGTACCCTTCTATGTGCCTGAGTTTTATACTTTTTGACTCTATGGGAATGACTTGCACCAGTATCACCTTGTTTTCCTCTTGGGAGGATTTTGACAGAAGATAATTTCTGGCACGTCACAACCAAAGGCTTACTCTTTGCCTCTGTGTGTCTGGAACTCTCCTCCTTTCCTCTGCAGGCTTGTGTGTGTGTGGTGAAGTATACAGTCCTAGTCTCCTCTTTGTACCTGTATTGGGACAAAAAGAAATAAAAACTTGTATAGAGAAGAGTGGGTCTCTCTTGTCTCCCACATTTTCTTCCCAAAAGAAAGTAGACACCTTTTTCACAATTACAAAAATAAAAAGATAGTGAGGACACAGGGTCACTGTGAAATCCCCTGCACAGTAAGTAAGCGCATGCCTTTTCCTGTACTCTGGTGTCTTCTAAGTCATGATCCAGAAATAATGGATTTTCTTTTTTTCTGAAACCCACTGAATCTACAAGTCACCATGCAGACTTTTATTCCGACAGCTTTCCCTCTGCTCCAATTACACTGCTAATGCGATCACAGGAAGTCTTAATCTGTGGTGGCAGATCAAGCCTCCCACTTTACCAGCTCAGAGTTTAAGGAACTCTCTTACAGTCTTTTTTATCCCTAGTGAATTTCTTATCAAATTTAATTCTGTGAGTGTTCAAGTTATCAGCAAGTCAGTAATTATCTACTTGGGAATGTGTTACCTACACCGAGTTCCATGGTGTTCTGTGCTGGGAGTCATTGTGCCAAGCTCCACTTTTGCCCTTTGCAGAGCAAACAGCACTATGTCTGCAGTTTCTCATTCCTGTCTCTGACTCTGTCTCTTTCTTTTTCTGAACTGAACACACACACATATACAAACACACCAATGTACAGTTAAAAATTCTGAGAGGGGGCTGGAGAGTTGGCTCAGCGATTAAGAGCACTGGTTGTTCTTGCAGAAGACCTGGGTTTGAATCCCAGCACCCACGTGGCAGCTAATAATTGTCCATATTCGAGTCCCAGGGGATCCAAGAGCCTCTTCTGACCTCTGTGGGCATTGCACAACATGGGTGCACTGACCTACATGCAGGCAATACACGTATACACATAAAATAAAAATAAATAAATTAAAAATTAAAAAAAAATTCTGAGAGGTAACAATTAGATCAATGAAATAAGATCTCCAGGTAAATGATCTGCCACGTGCATATTTAAGTGAGAGATACTGGCTAGTGCTTAGCAGTAAGTCTCTTCCCCTGAACTAAATAAGTTAATTGTGCTATATTGAGTAGAAATTGACTTTAACTTCATTAGCATGAAGGACTGTGGAAGTGGTGTGTATGTCATCTAAAACTGCCTGAACACTCGACATGAAAATTAAACTAAAAACAAAAGGTTTCTCTGTAATGAAAATAAGTAGAAGAAATAGAAATACTTCTAATTTACACACACACACACACACAGAAACACACAGACAGAGGCACAAGTATGCACATGTGTCTGAGAGAGAAAATTTAAATTCATTACATGAGATAAACTTGCATAGGTGAAAAACCCCAGTCACAATTTAACACAACCAATTTATAAAAGTAAATTCACTGCCAATTCTGAAAAGAAAATTTGGGTTTCAAAGACTTTATATGATTTGAGTAAACATAAGTTTATCTGAAAATTTCTGTTTAGCAATGTATCAAAGCAGTAATTTATTCATATTTAACTATATCTGACTACAATTAATCCAAAACTTTTTTGCCACTTTAAAAATGTGTGACTAAAGATATTAAGTTGCTATTGATTCTATTTATTAGATTTTGTTTACTTTTCCCTGTCTCAGAAATCTGAAATCAATGTAGTAGTTTAACAGCTATTATCAATGCAAGAGTTGTGAAAAATATTTTCTGATGAGATGTGTAGTATTTTTAAATACTTAAGCCACATTAATGAGAAAGTGTGTCTTTTTCTAAATCTAGATATTTACTGAGTTATTTTAGAGTCTCTTATTTTGACTGATATTCCTGATAGACTGAATTCATTTACTATATCAAGCAAAGTTTATATCTCTGCTGTGAAACAGGGGGTTTACGGTAGAATGAGTACTGACAAATACCTCCAATTTTCATTTAGAGAAGCAGAGTTCTAAGTCCCAGGAGGAAGGTAAATCTAGAAAAAAAAGAGTAGCTCTTATAGACATTAAGCATACTGTAAAGACTATTCCAAATGATTTGGGACAGATTCTATGCCTTCATCTGATGGTAGGGAACATTTCATCATGTATTAAGACAGCTTACTGGTTGTGACAACCTAACAGACTGCTTCCTGCATCTAGTATGCAGAGATAAAGAATGGGACTAAGTATCGTAATAAACAAAGGGCAGCTCTCAGCAACAGAGATTATGAAGTCCAAAATAACAAGCAGTGTTGTGTAGAATTCCTGGTTTACAGTAATTTGTGCTGTCCTAACTGATAGCTGTAAACAAAATTTCAGAAATATTGTATAATTTTCTAAACTATTGCTTTCTTTTTTATAATAAATGTCCTCATTTGGCCTAAAATTGCACCTAAATACACATCCAAAAAACAAGAAAATAAGAACTAAGAGAACAAAAATGATTCACACATCCAAAAAATTTAGAAACTGGAACAATTCAGATTCATATTTTAAAGCAACAGAACTATTTCAAGAATTTTAATGGCAAAATGGAAAATGTTGACAGAAACTTGGAAGCTATTTACAATGATCAAATTGATTATAGGACTAAAAATTATATAATTCAAACTGTGGATTAAGGTTACATATCTCAAGAAGGGCATAGAAGTTTTATAGAGCACAAATTAGCTAACTATAGGTAGTACTCAACGTATGTGTGCAAGAGCAGTTGTAGAATTGATCTTAGTAGGTTATCAGAAAGCAACTACATTTCTATAAAACAAATAAATCTCAACAGAATCTTAGGAAATAACAGGATGCATAGCTTGCTGATCACAACAATGTTGTAATCACCAACAAAAAAGGAGAAAATATTTATTTTTAAGGCTAAGAAGTATGCAGAAATCAATAATATTGTGATGGTCAAATATACATTAATTATTTAAGTTAATAATTTGTATATAGGGTTGATTTTTACTTGTTATTACGACAATGTACAAACTTCTATCATGTGCTATAAAGTTAAATAAGGGACATGTTTTGTATATTGTTCAGTCTTGCCTTATTGTCAAAACTCTTTACCTCTGGATTCTGTGTGCGCACCTGCTCTCAGAGTTGTCTTCTTTGGCTAGCAGGATGGTTGTCTACAATCTTAGTCTGTAGTCTAAACTCCAGAAAGCCTGGGCTGATCTAGTTTTCTGTTCCCTAACTACATAGTTGGCTTTTCAAATGTATAATCTAGGGCCAGAGGAGTACAAAATGGTGATGTATATCTTTATGTATTTTCCAGTGTAATGGGAGGACAGAACCTATAACCACCAGTCTAATGAAAAAGTAGAATTTGGACAACAATCTGAATCCCCTGCTTACCCCAAATAACCAAGGAAATAAAGTAAAAACTAGGAAATTATCTAAAATGTTACAAATGAAAATTATAGGATAGAATTTGATTAGATTGGGGAAGAATTTAGGGACAGAGCCAGGACACTAACCCATTATCACTGATTGGGTGATTCACACAGAGAGTTTATTTTCTCTTAGTTCTGGAGGCTGGTAAGTCAAAATTTAATACATTAGCCTTTAATGAGGGTGTGTGTGTTTTTTTTTGTGTGTGTATATATGAGTGTGAGAGTGTGAATGTGTGGGCAAGTGTGTGTGAGAGAGTAGATGAATGTGTGTTGAGTGTGACTGTGTGTGTGACTGCGTGCTTGAGTGAGTCCCTAAGTGTATTTAAGTGTGAGCACGTGTATCATTATGTGCGTATGATTTTGTGTGTTTGGGGGGCTGTTCTCACATGGCAAAGGCAGAAGTGTCAGACAGGAGTTCTGTGTTTTTCCAAGGCAGGAGAGTGGAAGAGGGCAAAGCATTCCTGAAAACCTCTACTGGCATTAATATAGTCATGAAGTTGTGCTTTTATGACCTAGACCCTTCCCTGAAGACACTATCTCCCAACACAACTGCATTGGTGATTTTGCTCCTGAGGTATGAAGTTTGAAGGGACAAAACTTTCAAATATCATGGGTGTATTCATTGCTTTCTTTGTTCCTGTGACAAAATACCTGACAAGAAGCAATTTAAAGAAGGAAGGTTTCTTCTGGGTTACAGTTCAGGGGGATACATCCCATCATGGAGAAAGCATGCTGGCAAGAGCAAGAGGCTGGCTGCTAGCTTGAATCACAGCAGGAAGCAGAGTTTGAACAGTAAGTGATGAGCGTCTGGGTTTTAAAAGCTCAAGCACTGCCCCTCTGTGCCCCCTACCTCTACTAACTCCTACAAGGCCCGACTTCTCAAAGATTCTGCATCCTTTCAAATAATGCCACCAGCTAGTGACAAATGTTCAAAACACATGAGTTTATGGGAGACATATCCAAAACTCAGCAGGTACCCAAATTTCTAAGACTGTTATTTGCATGATATTTTGGAGGCCTTAACAAACAGTTTTACATAATTTTTTTTTTAAAAAAGATGTTTAAATTTGTGTGTGTGTGTGTGTGTATGTGTGTGTGCGCCCAGATGCTAGGACCCACAGAGGCCAGAAATGGGTGTCAGATCCCCCAGCTCTAGAGGCAGGCAGTTGTGAGTCACCTGATGTGGGTGCTGGGATTAAACTCTGCTCCTCTGCAACAGCAGCAAGGGCTCTTAACCACTGAGTCACCTCTCTAACCCCCAACAGAGCAGCTTTGGAGTAAAGATGAAGAAATCAGGAAGCAGAAATACAAAATGGTGTAGTAATTCAGAAGTGAGTCTTTTATGCATAGATGAACACAGTAAAACTGGAAATGTGGAACAGGAAGGAAGGATGTAAACTCAGGGGCCAGTGACTGGAGGGAGGATGGGATGGAAAAGAGGGAGTAGGGCGGCATTGTGTCTGCTCCTGAGTGGCACTGACATACAAGACAATTGTTACATGGGAATTGATTGCTTTTAAGTTGTTAGCTGTGTAATTTCATTTTTACTTTTATAGTGAAAACAAATGTTTGATACAAATGTGGATTAGTAATAGATTGGTATCTTGTGGCATTTTTAGAAAGAGAATGATTTTAAATGCTTTAAGTTGTTCATTTTCTCTCCTTAAATATAAAAATCTATAGCAGACATTGACCAACCACATTTAGACCCAGTCGAATGTAGAAATGCACAGGTCAGACCAATGTCAGAAAAGTTAAACCAAAACTGAACTTAGCTATCAGAATTAATGAAAAGACTTGAAAAGGAATTAGGTACAATTTCACTTCATACCATCATGAGATGCCTGTTAAATGGAATTTAAACCTGAAAAAAAAAAAAAAAAAGAGAAATCAGTTTTGATGGAGTTTTTTCTTTTTTTAATTTTATATGTATGAGTGATTTGCCTGCATGTATATAAATGAACCTGTGTTGTACAATGCCTGCGGAGATCAGAAGAGGACATTGGATCCATAAAACTAGAGTTATAGACAGTTGTTAGCTGTCATGTGAGTTCTGGGAATGAAACCCAGGTCCTCTGCAAGAGGAGTCAGTGCTCAGTCACTGCGCCACCTCTCCAGCCCCTGGGTAGAGTTTGTACAGATACATGGGGCACAGAAATAGTGACAGAGATGTCAGTTGTCATCCCTTCTCAACCCTTGAGGCTATCCAGGGAAAGCAACCACATGGAAAAGGTATGTCTCTTACTTGGGGAGAGAGTAAGGGGACAGTTTTATGCCTGCCAGGTGTGTGCTGTTCCTATGCAGGGTCAAGAAACAGACTTTGCTACTTCGAAAACAAGGGCAATTGTCCCATGAATAGAATTCCCTGTGTTTCGGAGTTCGTAGAATTCCTTTCTTTACACATGCACACACACAATCAAACAGGCACAGACACAGACATACATTCAAATACGCACATACATACACACAGAGACATACATGTATACACACATACACATAGAGAGACACATAAAGACACCCATATATCACACAAACACCCACATATACACACAGAGACACACACACACATACACACATAGAGACACAGACATACACATACAGAAACACACAAACACATAGGCACAAACACACACATACACAAACACACATTCACACACAGGCATCCACAGACACACACATACAAAGACACACAGATACAGACACACACAAAAACACACACATATCCATACACATAAACACAGACACATACATCCACACCTGCAGACACATATGTACACAAGCACATGCAGAGACTCACACAGACACACATGCACACACAGACGCATACACACAGATGCAGATAGACATACACAGACACACACATCAACACATAGACACACATATGCACTCACACAGAAACTAGAGGCTTCAATAGTAGCATTCAATTTTTTTTTTATTTTTAAAAATGATTTATTTAATAACAACATACTTAAAAGAAGCATATCATTACAACACAATTGACATATTCAATAACGTTTTCCTGAGGTAGGATGCATCTCTTTCAAATTTGGCTGTAAATTTTTAGGTTTACAGTTGAATTATTACAGTTATACAATATTGTACTCAG
>NW_008329138.1:3535319-3552866 GCF_000622305.1 Nannospalax galili | reverse complement strand
CTCCTTGGCCTCCTTGATCAAGAGGTCAGATGACCCACCACCATTACAGGACATTTTGCGAGATGCTCATGATCCCTGGGAACTAAACGACCCCAAGAGGCCTGAGGATAGCAGTGCAGGCTAGGAGAGTTAGCCGGTGGTGCAGGCCCAGGGACACAGAGAGAGGTGAGGGCGGGGCCAGGACCAGAAGCGGTGCTCCTGGAGCCCAAGAAAGGGACTGAGTTGCTCTGGGTGAGAAGGATCAGGAAACAGTATTGGTTTCCCAGGTGTCTGGGGCCCCAAGACTAGGAATGGCACAGGGTCCAAACTAGAGTATAGAATGGCGGGGGGGAGGCAGGGGGGTGGGGGGTGGGGTGGAAGGGTGAATGAGGCTTAGGGAGTCCCCGCGCGGAGAGCTGCGCTATAGACTTACCCCAAGAGGCCTGAGGATACTCAATTTTTTATTTAGAAGTTTCTCCCTTTTTTGTCCTAGGCCAGTTCTAATGCTTTCTAATTTTAATTTTAAAATTCTACAATTTCTTCTTTCTTTACCTCTGCATATGAAAAGATCTCCTATGTGTACAACATGTGTCTCAGAGACACAGTACACAGGAAGTAGTAACTGAAATTCACAAAATTAGACTCAGATATTTTTGCAATGGAATGGCTATTTAACTTTATATCAATTATATTAAATTAAGGAGAAAGGAATTATATAATTTGACAAAAACGATCTTAAATTAATAGTCAATTTCTGAAGGGTTTTCTAAATTGTTTTTGGAACCTAATAATACTTTTTATTTCAATGACAATGCATAAAGTTTTTTGTAAATCCAATATTTTTATAAAATCAATAAAATATGCAAGTATTAAACATATCATCTTCATTTGGAGATAGAGAAGGAAAGGGTACCCATCCTACAGTATTACCAAATTCAAATTAACAAGGTTTTAATTCATGAATTCTTATAGGTAATGTTTTTCAAAGATAAATGTTAAAGTTTGAGCAACTTTAAGCGTATGTGGGAGGATGATTTGAGATCCTTATGTCTACCAGGGCATACATGCTGTGATCTAGAAGACACGCTCAAGATCACTGAGGTCACAGCAGTAAACAGAGTGCTGGTTACTATACCAGTCAGAGGCCAGAGGGCTCCCTAGTGCATCATGTGGGGCTGTGTCCCAGTTCTTCCTAGGTGTAAATATCTCTTTGTATGTGCTTCAAACATGTCCGACACTGTTGTCTGTTATGGCTTGGCATTCGTTCCCCCTATATACTGACATTTTAAAGAAACATGGTGGCCTGGGACAAAGAGATGGGGTGTTCCCACTATGAATCACCTCACACCAGCAACTGATAAACAGAGCCACAAATCACAGAGAGCTGGCACGTTCTCTGACCTAATTTGTTGTTTTAAATTTTCATTCAGCCAGTGTAACTTCATTATACCCCTGTAAGCAAGACCCCCAGGCACTGTGTGAGGGAGATTTATAGCGAGGAAGACGACCATTGCAGTCTGCAGAGAATTCTCTTCACTGCCCGGTGTCCATGCTTTGCTCTTTAGTTTGGAGAAATAGATTTCACAGGTTCTAACTTTTTGTTTGTTTGTTTGTTTTGAGAACAGCATTTTTCCCCCTGTCTCACTGGATGGAAGAATTTGCTGCAGAATATGAAATAACAGTCAGCATTCGTTATCTCTACAATTTCATTGAAAAAAAAATCATTGCCAAACTGCTTGTGCAGCATTCCCCACTGCTTTTCCTTTTTTTAAAAAGTTAAAACGGGCTGGAGAGATGCTCACAGGTTAAAGAGCACAGGCTGCTCTTGCAGAGGACACAGGTTCGATTCCCAGGACCCACATGGGGGCTAACAACAGTCTGTAACTCCAGTTCCAAGAATTTGACGCCCTCTTCTGACCTCTGCGGGCATTGCATGACACCGGTGCACTTCTGTACATGTGGGCAATACACTCATACATATAAAATAAAAATAATTTTTTAAAGTTAAAACAAAGCAAAAGTGAACTCCAGGTGAGCTTGTACGTTCCAGTCTGGGGCTGGGAGAATGAAAGACAAACAGTGCGTTGAAGCAGACAGCTTCAGTCACGTTTTTGACAAACCAGATCTTGTCCATTTTCTGGGCAGCTTTCTTTCCAGCCAAACCTCCTCTTCTGCCTGAGCCCCAGCCTCAAACTCTGGCTATCAGCCTGGGCGCTGACAGAAGTACTACGGCTTATTTGATGTTCCTTGGAGAGTAAACAGTCCAACCTAACCGCTAAGGAACTCTGACACCCAGAAACAATTTTAGAAAACTCCAATTTGGCACAATGAAAACAACTCAGCTGAAAAGATTTTGAGCAAAAGCATATTGGAAAGCATACCTATTTCTTAGAAAAGGATATTCTATTTCTCAAGCAAGGAACCATTTAAAATACCACGTGATTTACTAGTCAGAGGTAATCAAAAAATCCTGCCCTGTCTTTTCATTGAATTTGTTTTAGAAGCAAAGAATGCCTAAATTTCTTTTCCAACATGATGGCTTTTTGGCTTACCAAGAGTACTTAAACCACACATGATCATAATTTTATACAATACTTTATTTTCTGATTTTCCAGAACAACTTATTTTATAATTTGAAAAAAGAAAAGCTAAGCAGATTTAATCTTAAATGGAAATAGAGTAGATTTAAAGAGTTAACATCAGTACAAAGCCTCACAATGAATAAACTAAAAATGCAAATAGTCTCCTTTAATTAAAAATACACTGAAACATTCTTAACATCTGAATGTGTGTTTTGAAGCCATTCAGAACAGAACCCAAAGTTCATATCATGTATATTTTTGTGTGTGGAAAATACTTGACTGTTTTGAATCTGGAGTTATATTTCCCCAAAGAAATATGAAATTAAATAGAAGGCAAGCTGTTTATTCCAAGTTCCTAGATACTTTATTCCTAAGCCGCTCAGACTTGTCAGTATGGCACTAAGAAGAATTCAGTTCTCCATATCTAGCTCAGCAATTCTAAGCGCCATCAGCAGAAAAGCTCTGGGCAAAAGTGAGGGCAGCGTCTAATCTGCAGGCCCTTGGACTAGGAAGTGGTGAATTTTGACTGTATTTATTTTCTCTTCATTATTGATGAAATATAACTGTGTCCATTCGGGATGTTGTTGGCCACATGGTTTTGCACTCCCTGGAGTGAGGGTTTCTGTGTCATCTCTGTAGGATATTATAGCACAAACAAACATTAAACATATGAAAACAAAGTAGAATAGAAGCTAATATACATTTAACTCTACTGGAAGTATATCAATTGCTACTTTCTTTTAATAATGTAAGAATAATGAATATGCAGTTGTTACTCTGAGGTTATTGAACATATTCATTTTAAAAATCATGTCTTTGAAGTTGGTTCATTACAATGGAGAACAATATATTAAAATATGTTTAAACTTATTTTGTGTTAAAATTAATAATATATACTCTTAATACATGATATAAATCAATTTCTAGGAACAGATAAAAGAGATCATATTAGGAGAAATGACAAATTCTTTGACACAAATGGAAAATATCACTTTTTTTTATGCTCAGTGTAATAAAAAAAATAGTGTGATAATCAAAAGCTGTGTTACTCTTCTTTCCCTAAGAAGGGACCACTGATGTTTTCCTCTGTTGAATAGCACAGGGTACAACCAAGTGCTGCAGATAAACCAGAACCTTTCCAGCGATCTGAATTTTAGGTGGCTACTGTGTTTAAATTTTCAGTTCTCCTTCCTTCTTCCTTTGCCAGTTCTGAGGGAAGTGTTCATATGCCTCACAATGTGCTAAGCCCAAGATCATCAGCCAAGTCCTGGCTTTCTCAGAGTTACAACCCTCTAAACTCCATTTCCTTCCAGCTGGCAGGCCAGCAGAACTGAGCAGACACTACAGGGTTCTGCTAAGTGAGAAAGGGGCAGGGTATTCACCCTGTGCACACTTCTATCTGTCCTCCTAGTCTTAGCCCACCGTGTTTAATCTGTTTGGCATCGCAGGCATTTTCTTTTCTTTTTCTTGATTTATAAGCTTTTGATTGACAGGTATTATTAATGTTTTTCATTCCCAGAGATGCATATTTACTTCTCATAAAGCCTGCAAATATTCCACTCTTTCCCATTTCACATAGTAAACATGTTGGGTAAAATAATACTCCACAGATCTACACTTAAGATGTTAGCTTTTATAGAGAGATTAAGGTTACAGAAAGCAAAACAGACTTTCTTTAATCTTATTTCATTCTTCATGTTTGGACTCTAATTCAGACATCTTCCCCTTAATGCCTGAACTCTTCCCCAAACAGTGACAGCTTTTCTTAGGGTTTTCGGGATGACTCAACCTGCTTAAATGAAGTTTGAATGTCTGTTTATTCTGGAAATTTTCTCTAAGTCAGTACTTCAACATTAAAATAAATGGGATTTTAGGATGCTGCTTAACTCACAAGCATAGCTGATGTCAATGAAAACTCAGTATCAGAATTAACCTGTTATCACTATATAACTGTGCTCTTTTTTTTTTTTTTTTTTTAGCTTGCATTTGTTTTGTTTTGAGCAGTCATTCATCTCTAAAGTAGATCTGTCAATAACATAACTTAAAAAACAAAATCCCAGAAAACAGAAGTTTTGTTACTGTTATGATACCCAGCACCATTTTTTAAATTAGCTTCTCAATCATCATCTGGAGAGAAAACCTTCTAAATAACATCATTAAAAACAGCTCTGATTCAAGGACATATTAGACTTAATTTTTTTTTCCATTCGTACTTGCATAGCATTGAATATATAAGGTATTATGTAGGTGGGCTTGAGTAGGTGGTCTGGATTACAGGAACTAATAAAGCATTCTAAATAAAAAAATACCATAACAAGCCAGGCATGGTGGCGCACGCCTTTAATCCCAGCACTCAGGAGGCAAAGGCAGGGAGTTCAATGCCAGCCTGGTCTACATAGTGAGTTCCAGGCCAGCTGGGGCTACAGGGAGACCCTGTTTCAAAAAAACCAAAAAAAAAAAAAAAAGTAACAAAAATTCCAATAATACTGGTAATGTGTCCTATGATTAGTAGTTTTAATTATAGAGAGAATAATAAGAGTAGTCAAGGTATTGACCTTGATTTTATATGTAAGCCTGCTATACCTAATATAATTTATTTTAAATGAATTGTTACTGAATTCTGAATGTTAGCTGTCATTTGTTTGATGTTTTCATTTTTAGTTGACATGTGTTTGTTTACCTGCATTTTAAGAAAAAAATAACTTTTTCTTGTGACTTTTTACATACACTTTTGCACATACCTGTGTAATTTATAGTTTTCCTTTTAATTAATTTAGGCTTTTGAATTAGAATGTTTGAAGTATCTTTGGACAGGCTAGTCTTCCACATCTGTGAACAATGAAGTAATCTACAATTTAAGTTTATTTAAAGGCATAAGTATAAGCAAGAGAGTAAAAACAGGAAATATTTAAAACTTGTCAATGAACTAGAAAAACAGGTTCAAAAGAATGTGAAATATGTCACAGATTTAAAAATATTACATAAAGTAACAATATAAAGAGAATAATACTGATTCTTTTGTTTTGCAAACTTGAAAGTTCAGAGGAAATGGTTAAAGACTACTTTTGCCTACACTCATGCAGCAAGGTTAAAATGTTGCTTAGTAATTGTTGCTTTACCTCTACTCCTGCAATAATCCAAATAAACAGAGATTTCATTTCTAGCATATCTGACAGGAAGCCCATTCTCTGACAACTAGAATTACAAAAGCCGGGTCTTTTGAATTCAGTCCCATGGTATTTACCAGAAAGTGGCTTTGATAAAATGTGTTAAGTATAAAAATTAAGTAATTAACCCAATCCACTTATTTCAAGCTCCAAGAAGAAGGGCGGTAAACTCAAAGGACTAATCCAATGTGGTTAACACTGGGTTTTTGTTTTGTTTTTAGTTTTCTTTTTTGAGGGTTTGGAAGGCTCAAGAAAAATCAGCAAGAGATGATGAAGCATCCCACGTATGTTTTTAACAAAAAGGGGTAATCTACCTGGTTGCAGGAAGCAAGGTAAACAAAGAGGGCCACACATCAGCACAGCTGCAGGAAAGGGCTGTGAAAGCCTGAGAAGAATGCCACATGATTAAACCACAGGTAAGTAGTGAGAGATTCTGGAGAGATGGTTCAGTGGTTAAGAGCACTGACTGATCTTGACAGAGGACCTGGGTTCGATTCCCAGCACCCACATGGTGGCTATGAACCGTCTTTAACTCCAGTTCCAGGAGAATCCGAAGCCCTCTTTTGACCTCTGCAGCAATTGAATGACACGGGTGCACTCATACACATAAAATAATAAATAAAACTTTTTAAAAAGAAAATTCCTCATCTTATGTGTTTTCTTAACCATTAACCCACTGATACTTCCCATTGGCCCAAAAAGAAGTCAGAAAGCCAGGAAATACCATTACGGAAATTCCTCAAATTCAACTCTCTGGGTTACAAAGCGAAACGGCACCAGAGAGAGCAGACCTGGAAGCCTAGCAAGGACTATCCCACAGAGCTAACAAGTTAGAAGACCTGAATGCTAGACAGCTTTAAGGCATTTAATGACTATCAAAATAAAATAGTATACCAACCATATAAAATATTATGTGATTAATCAAATCAACCATTTTCACAGACAATTTCAATTTCGTTAAATAAAAAAAGATTTTCTAAAAACAAGTATTAATAAAACAGGCTACAGAAGAGGGTGGCTAAGATATTTTTTTCATTACAAAACTTGTAATTGGAAAAAATCTAATAGATTGTGCAACCAAATGTTTACCATAATGCATGAGACAGTGGTTTTTTTTTAACACCTGTAAAAATGACCCAGTGAAATGGGAATTGGATATTAAGTAATAACTAATTTGTGTAGATAATTGAGGAGACAACATTCAGTGGCAATCTTCTAGTGAATTCAGATCAGGATTTAAAGTATCAAGCATCTCACCCCTCTTCAAAAAGTACTGTGGTAGCTTTGCTGTGTCTGTCAAAAATGAGGCCATGTTTTAACATTTCCATAAAAGGTGAATCAGAATATCATGACTTTTTGTTCAGCTTCCCTGGTTTCAGCTTTGGACTGTGGACAAATACCTTTATAAAATATGCACTAAGCTGACATTGAACAGCACACACAAAAGGACCTGCACATGGGTGCACACATGCACATGTCTGCACAGAGGTGCTTTGAAAAGGAAATGTACACTATAATGTTCATGGAATACAAATTTAAGACAGAATAAAGATTCTGAGTGAATATTGTGGAAAAAACTTACATGGTGATTGGAGTCAATATGAACAAAAATCGCTTTGCAGAAAATAGCCCTCTTTAGCACGGATCGGAAACAAAATTATAGTTAATGAAAATGAAATTTGATTTTAATCTCGATGGTAAATCTGGAGAAAGAGATACTCAAAAGGGTAACTGACTCTGCTTGCTGACGATTAAAATAAGCCTCCCTGTGTTACCGCCACATAAATTATTAACGTCTCTCATATTTTGTTAGGGGTATTTTGTTCAAGGACCTGGACCTCTCATGATATATAATAAGGTTGTTTTTTAGTTTTTGTTTTTAACAACAACAACAAAAAAAAAAATGCAGAGTCTGGTCATTCTACTATAGACATATTGGTGGTAGAATTTTACTTTTGTTAAAATTCAGTTCAGACATAATGTTTCTCTGGGCCTTCTGGGCGTATTGTACTGTGTGTGTGTGTGTGTGTGTGTGTGTGTGTGTGTATTAGGAAAGAACCAGGCATGCATTATGCAAAATAAATGTAAACCTCATTTAATTTATTTTCTTATAGGCTGATCACTAGGTCACATTGTTCTTTTAGGTCTGTCTCTTTGTTTAGAGACTCAAACAGGATGTACAACCCAGGAGGGGCCATTCTAAGTTGCACTCACAGACAAATCCAGTTTCACTGCTATTTTCTCTATCAGTGGAGCATCAGGCCAGGGCAGTAATCTCATATCTGAAAACACTCTGAAAAAGTGCCACATGCTCTGTCCAGGAAAACTCTTTAAACAACTATTCTGTCTCATTTTGATAACGGTTTTGTTATTTTGTAGTAATTTGTGTGTTCATATTAATTTTCCATTCTTAACAGTAATATTTTATAGATTTAATGTAGATGTGTTTAACCTCATTTTCAGTCAGTCTTCTAAATAAGCTGAAATAATAACTAAGAAGAATAAAGACCAGGAGTTTCATTTTAAAGAATTGTGAATGGAAATTCCCAGAAAAACCTTCCGTCTTTAAACGGGGCTTTCTTCTGCAAGGCTGATTAACTGATTAGCGTTCAGATTGTGGAAAGTCTGAGATGTTGCAGGTCCAGAGCCTAACTACCACTTATCTCAGGCTACCTTTAGCCCCTAAATAGCTATTACTTTGCCAGTCTTTGTTTCTGACCTAATATCCTATGATTAACAGATAAAAAAATACCTTGTAAGGTAACTATTAGTGAACAAGCAGGTTTTACCAATCCAAAAGTCAAGAATGTCATCAGATAGCATAGCAACCGCCCCCCCAAACATACCCACCAGTGTATTCTGTTATTTGTCTAGAAACAACTCCGAAATATCAGGGGATACAATGGACAAAGAGTGGAATACACTCTTTTCTCAATTTTTGTCACTTTTAAATGAGTGACGTCAAAGTGAAAATATACTGGAAAAGTCATTGTATTTTTTTTTTTCAACTATATCTTCAGAAGATTTTTTTCCTCATTATTTAGTTTTTCATGAGAGGAGCCAAAAGTACTGTCAGTAATATATTTTTAGCATAATCTCCCCTATTTTAACTGTGACAAAAGCAGTAGCAGTGTGTTTAAGCCCCCAGATCCCATTGGCAAGTTTTGCACACAGATATGCTTGTTCTTTTTTTTTTTAATGTTTTATTTATTATTTTTATTTTCTGTGTATGAGTGTATTGCCTGCATGCATGTGAGTGCACCTGTGTAGTGCAATGCCGCGGAGGTCAGAAGAGAGCTTCGGAGTCCCCTGGAACTGGAGTTAAGGTGGTTTGTAGCCACGATGTGGGTGCTGGGATTCGAACCCGGGTCCTCTGTAAGAGCAGTCAGTACTCTTAACTGCTGAGCCATCTCTCCAGCCCTGACATGCTTGCTCTTATACCATCTCTTTAGAAACGAACTTGTACATGTTAGAAAATTAAAGTATACTTCCATAGGGCCCCTGGCTGGTAGAACGGACTTTACTAGACCCCACCAGTGCTGTGAGGATCCCTTGAACACGGTGCTGTGATACTTACTGTATTTTTGTTTTTGCAGGATGGTTCACCACAGGTCTTTGAAAATCAGAGTGTATTAACCGTGTTGGGATCTAAAATTAAACAAAGAAATTTTATCTCAGTTTTACATACCAACAATAAAAAATATCCTAGACTTTGAACTTGAATACTAATTATAAATAAATAGTTTTTAAAATGTTTACAAAGGAGCCTAAACAGGGAAGAAAAAAATGGAAATTAGCAAGCTTGTGTTTGCAAAGTAAAATACTTTACAGAGACCTTTAAACAACTCAGGAAGGAAACATTTGATGCATTAATGAATTCCTCAGTATCGAATGGTGATGCAGTAAATGTATTCCATAATTTGGGATTTTACTACTCCCTTCATTTTGTGAAGGGTCTCTTCATGTCTCTAGGAACATATGTTTAATGTTTACTCTTTTTCATGTGGCATCCATAGTGAAGACAAAGTAATTATACTTTACTAAAGCTTAGATAACCTTGTTCATGTTACAAGTAATCTAAAACTAAAGATACACTAATTCAGGGAAGTATAACAGTCCATCTGGTTTTTAAATTTAATTTATTTTATGTAATGTTTTACAGACAATATTGCATTGCTATAGTATTTTATTAGGATAGTTAGGAAGTATACAAATACCTGTTGTAGTCTGTGTTAATATGTAAGAAATGAGATCTTTATTAATGTCCCAAAAGCAAGAAATAAAAAGGACTTCAAGGTGCCCCTTTGGTCTGATATTGATTTTTTTTATATAGATTGTGCTAGAGACTGCTAGTGACTTAACACATTTATGGCACATAGAAATTGAAATGAGTTAACATGGTTCTTGTTTTGCCCCTGATCTCCGTATCATTATTATAAAGACCAACACAAATGTGCCTAAAAACTAATGGAGGCAAACCCACAGCGAAGGTGTGAGAGAGCCTTCCTTGCTCAGTCACCAAGGCTAATACACAGAAAACTTGCTTTTCCTTTAGTTATTATCTCTGTGTGACTGCTGAACACAACACCTCTTTCTAAAGATAGAATTTAGCATCTATCAATAGTTTCTACCGCTAACTGATCCTTGAGTAACGCATTTCCAAAGAATATTTTGAAAATAAAACTTTTCCGAGCAGAATATTCCTCACTTTTGATTGTGATGTTAGTATATACACTGATATTTCAGGAAGGCGAACTCATCGAAAATTTTTATAAGTATGGGAAAACAGTTTATAATACATTATTTTATAAAACACATCTAAAAATATATTTCAAAATATCTAATTGTATTTTCTGAGTCAACATGAAAGTATCACAATGAATATAAAAATGAGAATATTGTTCCATATTAAGCAAACTCCACGTCACATAATAAAACATGATAATATGGCATATGGCTAAGAAATGTTTGCAACTTCAGCATTTTCTAAATAGTCCATCTTACATATATTTATCTAGAAATCTATGTTCTGATTCCATCACTTGTCTGATGACAAGCAACATGACAAGTAGACATACAAGGCATTTCCACATGAATTCTCTGTTAATTTAAAAGGCCATTCATATATGGCAATAATTTCATTTTTAAAAAATCTATTAGCATCATCACTGCTTGGACCTAGTCCAAGAATTAAGCTTCTGGTTTTTCGAAATGGTTTTGCTGTAAGAATGGCTCACCAGTAAAGTAGCAAGATAGCCAGACAGTCCTCTATTGAATTTAAGGGAAATATGTCCTAATTTTAGGCCACAGAATTTCTGCTATCTTCCAAAGAAAAAGGCTAGAGACCAGACTAAGTAGATTTGCAATGAAATCTAGTTAAAAAACAAGTCTAATATATTTCCAATTTTTGAAAAAGAAACAGCACTGTTACATTGCTGGCTGTCATGCATACTGATCTGATTAGGTGTGTGCATTTGAACTTTTCAAAGAAAAAAGTATATCTTCGGAAAGTCTAGCCACACAGTAATGTCTGAACCAGACAGATTGTTAACAGTAGACTGTCAGCTTTCATGTTGCTTTAATCCAGGAGCTAGAGGCCAAAGCTGAGAAGTTGACTAACTTAGTGTTTCTTGAATCAAGTGTCATAATTAACAATTTCAAAAACTTAATTTATGGACCAGCGGGATGGCTCAGCATGTAAAGACACATGTGGGTGGCCAGACCTGACTTACCTGTGCTCATTCTGCTGGAGGTACATGGTGGAGGAAGAAAGCCAACTGCTGCAGCTTTCTCTCTCTCCTTCTCTCTCTCCTTCTCTCTCTCTCTCTCTCTCTCTCTCTCTCTCTCTCAGTAAATAAAATGTAACAAAAATTTTTAAAGTCATCTTAGCTCATAAATAAGGTTCTCCATGTTAATCATGCTCACCGTGCGCCCTCTCTCTAATCACTGTTCTTAACCAAAACGCAACAGAATGTATCAGCTATTTTGGAAGCCAGACACGTTCCTCACACATTCATCTCCTTTAACAAAAAGCGGATTGAAGTTTTACATTTCCTATTTGTGGTACTCATTCACCTGACCAGCCTCCTTTGGAGCTTAACCACAAGGATCGGTGGTTTTCACCAGGTCTTTAGCATATTGCAAGGCAGTATGATTTAAAGCTCAGGGCTCCCTTCAGAACTGAAAGACATTGCCTCTCTAGCTGGAAGGGTTTCCAGCTGTTAGTCCTGTATGGAAATTGCCCTCAGCTGGAGAGAACTATTTCAGTCCTCATCTTGCTCCCTCAGATGTTCTCTCTGAGGCACCAGAAGCAGTATCCAGACCCACCCCCTGGCCCTGAAGTGTGATGCTTTGGAAAAGTTTTCCTAAACTTGGGATTCATGTGGAGTCAGCAGATGCTTTTGTTGAGAACAAACTGCAGCACATTTCCCAGTGCCAGTTAATTCCAGTTCCCCATACTTTCTCTTCCTCAGGTGGTGATGCTTCATACAAGACCATGTTATCAAAGCTCTTCCTAGTGAATTTACTTGTAAAGATGTTCAAGTTAATTTTAATCTTTGGACATTTTAATTATTACATACAATGTCCTTGTTTATACATATACATATAAACAAGAGAGTAGGTTCATTTGCTAGAAATCACTAAAAATAAAATAAAATACAGTATTGCTTTAAGAGCTTTCAGAATATATTAAGTAATCCAGCACAACATAATTAATTCTCTCTAGCATGCATCCTTTTAAAATCATTAGATACTTGTGTTATTGCTTATTCAAGCTGAATATTAGCTTCATGTGAGATTATTTGCATAACATTAATTAACTTTTTCTTTAGATCAATAATAATAATAATAATAATATGAAGACTAACATTCAATTTTAACAAAGAAGACTTTCCATACATTTAAAATCATTTTTAAATATTTGATTACATATTTATAATTCTGTTTCTCTACCTGGTTTTTGTCAAATTATACTCACCATTTGTTTATCATATGAAGAAAATAAACAGAATAAAGTGTAAGCTTGGTTTACCAGATTCAGATATCTAGTTTAAGCTCCCTTCAAATAAGCTTATTTTATGGAGTAAGAAAATGGTTTTATCCCAAGGCTCACATACAGTCAGTCCATGGAATCTGTTGACTTTGGGGATAGGGAAAATAATAAAAATAGGAATGAGATAGAGCATATTCGATAGTAATAAATATTCTTTCCGATTCTGAGGAGGAATGGCAGAGCATATATGAAGCCTTGTCAATGGACTCTAATAATCTCTTTCATAACTGATTAAATTGAAGGTCTCACATTTATGGTCAATCATAACATTTCTTATAATTTATAAAGAACAATTTTTAATTAAATAGTTACAGTTGTATGGAGCAAAGCAACATGGATACTTGGCAGAATTTATTCAGAGACTGCTGCATGAAAGATTTTAATAATGGAAATCCAGTAAACAGATGAATATTCAGCTAAATGTAATAGGAAATAAAACATAACTTTTCAGAATGAAAATTAGACATCATAAGCTTACTTGATTATCTTAAAAGTTGGTCATTTCACAGTAATGCTCTCATATAATAAACTCCTACTCACAAGGTTTTCCAACCCTAGGTGCAGTCTTCACATGACAACTCACACAGCATTGTCTCCTACCCCAGGGATGCGTTATCATATGATGAACCCTGCACAGCATGATCCTTCCAACCTAGGTGCAATTTTGTGACATTGTATCCACGTATGAAATTCTCAAAAAATTAATAAAAATATTACAAAAGAATAAAAGTACACTAAAAAATTAATGACATTTTATTTTCCAAATATTTTAGGATTTATACTGATTGTACAAAATAATACATTTCATTACAATACTTTCATTCACAGAATGACAAACTTCAGTCACTTTCACTCCCAATTACCCTGCTTTTACCACTATCTTTTGCATATGAGAAAAAAAAAATCTGGCTTTCTGAGTTTGACTTATTTCTCTAACATGATGATCTCCAAATCATCCAGTTACATCCAGTTTTCTTCAAACAGCACTGTAACCTGAAGGCTCCTCCTAAAAGCTGGAGCTGATCAAGTGTGGGTGACACGGAGCACAGCAGAAAAAAAGGTGGAGTCAGTGCCTTTTTGGGAGCAGCTAACAGGCTGAGTGAGGTGGGCCAGCCTGCGTGGACCCCACAGACTGCCAAGGACCCTGAGGGGCACCGTGGACCTGGTGCAGACCCCATGGAACCCATGGGGACCTCTAGCGGGTGAGATGGTAAACCAACAGCTGGCTAATTTCAGGCTGGGCATGGCCCCAAAGAGCAGCCTTGGTGGGGAGGATCTCAAAGCTTAGTCAGAATGTAGAAGATGGACTGTGGGAGCTTATGCTTTGTAAGTCACGCTTTCCCAAATGTCATATAAACAATGCTAAAACCCAAATAAAAGTTATTCTTTCTGTTTATTAGCTCTGGTGCATCAGAGACCTTAGGTGCAGGTCTCTCAAGAAGGGGGAGGGGAAAATGTAGCAAAACAATTGGTGCAGCAAGGCAACAGGACACTGGAAATGACAAACTGTAGGAGTTCAGGAAAAGCAAGGAGGCTAGCAGCAGTGCTCCATTGGGTCATACAATAGAGTGGGCCAGGCAGACACAGATGGACTCAAAGGGGAAAATCCCTGGGCCACAGCCATCCTGTAATGTGGCAAAATAGTTCAGTTGCTTTTATGTAAAAATTCTTAAAAGATCACAGAGAGCCTAGAAAAAAATTTTACAAGCTTCGGATGCAAGAAATGGGGTGGGGGAGTTGGGGGGATGGGGGGTGGCCACTTTGCATAATAAAGATTTGTCTGAAACAAAGGCAGTCCAGTACAGGCTGAAAAGACTAAGGAATCACTAACAAATTCAGTCTCAGCCTCAGAGCTTGAAACAGAAGGAAAAAGGGAGATTTTAACTTGCATAAGTTTGGGGGACCAGAAGTCAAAGGATCCAAGGAAAAAGACAGATAGTAATGAGAAAAAGAAACAACCTAAAAATAAGCTAAAGCTACCCTTCAGATTCAGACTTTGATACAAAAAGAGAAAAAAGTTAATAGTACTATAGCTAGGAGAAAATACTCCATGCTAGAGCTGCTGAAACTAGGAAAGACCAAACACTAAAAGAGCCCCTCACCCCATGGGTTGTGTGGGTATGGAATATGAGAGAAAATAATGTCAGTTTAAGTTCTTTAGAAGTGTCACAGTTGAGTTATATAACCATCCATCCATGCTTGAGCATAGGCTGTTTAATCTAGGCCAATACAGGAGGGAGCAGTCCCTAATGGAATAGCTTGTGCAAGGCACTTAAGTCATCACCCATGGAGACTCCCATATATAGCAGGGTCCGGAGGATTATAAAAGAGGTGTTACTGAGAGAACTAGATATGAGGAAAGCAATATATAATGCCCAGTTCGCTGGGCCAGATAGGGTTTTGTTAATCAGAGATGTAAAGGAAAGCTTAATTCAACTGGGACCTCGAGAATGGCATAAACCTTTACAGGTTTTACTAAGTCCCTTAATGGGATAGGATCTTTGTAAAGTGAGGGAGGCTTTGGCAGATCTAAGTGACTCAAACCAGCATATAAAATGTGTCTGTAGAATAATAGAATACAAGACATGTGAAAAAGACCAGACAGAAAAAATGGTCTGTTTGGGTTACTCTAAGACAAATGTGGCAAGATTTATGCCAAGCCCAAATTCCTAAAGAAAAAATTGATAGAAAAACAAATTAGGGGTCCCGCCCTCACCTCCATTTGCTTCCTAGGCTGCACAGCTTCCAGTGTCCTGGTGCCAGCACCTTTCCTAGGTAAGTCCAGCACACCCAGTGTACCTTGACTTCCTCAGCCTCTTTCACCCTCCCAGCTGCCCCTCTATATCTCTCCTCCTAGCCTGGATACTGGCCCATTTCTTCTCTTGGCACCCCAGACACCAGAGCTAACCTCTCGGGCCAGAGCCACCACTGCTTCCTGATCATTTGCATCCATATGAACACAGTTCCTCCCAGTAGGCCCCAGAAGCCCTGGGGGCTTCTTCTTGCCCCCACCTTCCTTTGCATTCCTGGGTGGCACAGCCACCAGCTTCCTGAGACCAGCATCTTTCCTGGGCCCTACTCCCAGGCCAGCCTATCCACCAAATTCTTGAGGGCAGCATCTTTCCTGGAGAAACTCAGACATTTGGAGAAAGCCTGAGAGTATCTGAGCCTCATCTCATTGGACCTCTGTGAGAACTCCTAAAGACAAAAGCAATTAGGCCACTCCAATATAAAATCAAAAGAGAGAACCTGAAGCCTAGACCAACCAGGCTTTTCATCCCCAACAAGTAAACCACAAAGGCACATAAAATTTACAAAAAGAAGGAGATCTAAACTCAACAAAGGAAGGCTTGAGTCTCACAGAAGAATTGGTAACTATGAAAGAAATTCACAAGTCAAAGTCACAGAGAAAAAAATAATAAAATGAAAAACCAAAATAATATATCCCCACCAAGAACCAATAGTCCTCTAGAGGAGTACAATGAGAACTCCTTAGAGATAACACAGGACATGGACCTCAAAAGAACATTATAAACATGATAAAATAATTCAGTGAATTTAAAGAACATACAAAGAAAGAAAACAAAGAACTGAAGTAAGATAAGGATAAACTGAATGAATTCAGAAAAGAGTTAGAAATACTGAAGAATATTCAGGCTGAAATGAAGAAGGATGGGAAACACTCAGTAAGCGAATTAGAAACAACAGGAGAAAGCCTCACCAATAGGATCAATGAAATGGAAAACAGAATATCAAGACTGGAAGACAAAGTGGATGAATTAGACCACTCAAGCAAGGATTATGAAAAATTTAAGAAAGCAAAAGAATGGTATATTCAAGAATTGTATGACACCATAAAAAAATCAACCTTATGAATCATAGTCATACAGGAAGGAGAAGATTCTCAAGATAATAGTATGGAACAGATCTTTATCAGGATAGCAGAAGAAAATTTCCCATAATTAAAAAAAGACATGCCCAACAAATACAAGACACATACAGAACACATTTAGAGAAGAACAGAAAAAAAAACTCTCCACAGTACATCACAGTAAAAACACTAAACATACAGAACAAAGAGAGATTACTTAAAGCTGCAAAAGAAAAAACAACAAGCCACATGTAAAGGAAAACCCATCAGAATTACAGCTGACTTTTCAGTGCAAACTATGAAAGCCAGAAGAGCCTGGACCAAAGTATTACCAGTTCTAAATGACCACAGATGCCAGCCCAGATTACTTTACCCAGCCAAAATGTCCACCATAGTTGAAGGGGAAAGAAAAATGTCCCATGACATGAATAGGCTGAAAGAATTCATGTCCACAAAACCAGCCCTTCAGGGAGTTCTTGAAGCAAGACAAACAGCTGAGGGAATGACTGATTATACACAAGGGGTGACAAATGAAAATCAATGAAGGTATAACTGTGGAAATGCACAGCTATATCAGAATGTGAACAGAAATAAAAATGACAGGATTCAGTACACATCTTTCATTAATAACTTTAAATATCAATGGACTGAACTCCCCAGTCAAAAGATACAGACTACTTGGATGGATTAAGAAACAAAACCTATCTTTTTGTTGTCTGCAAGAAACTCATCTCCCTTTCAAGGACAGCCACTACCTTAAGGTGAAAACATGGAAAAAAATATACCAAGCAAATAGTACTAAGAAAAAAGTGGGCATTGCAATTCTAATATATGATAAAGTAGACTTTAAACTAAAACTAATCAGAAGAGACAAAGAGGGCCACTTCATTCTGA
>NW_008329138.1:3530494-3533296 GCF_000622305.1 Nannospalax galili | reverse complement strand
CTTGCTCCCTTGGCCCCTGCTCAGCCTGCTTTCTTATGCAACACAGGCCCACCTGCCCAGGGGTGGCACCACCCACAGTGAGCTGGGCCCTCCCACATCACTCATCAAGAAGATGCCCTTCAGACATGGCCACAGGCCAGTCCAATAGAGGCAATTCCCCGATTGAGGCTCCCTCAACCCAGGTGTGTCAAGTTGACACTAAAGCTATCCAGCACAATATGGGACTTTAATGCCCCATTGTCACCATTATATAGTTCAACAGGACAGAAAATTAACACATAGACATCTGAATTAAGCAATACCATATATCAAATGAACCTAACAGACATGTACCGAATATTCTACCCAAATACCAAAGAATATATTTTCTGTTCAGCACCCCATGGAACCTTCTCCAAAATTGACCATGTACTGGGTCACAAAACAAACTTCAACAAATACAAAAATATTGAAATAATTCCATGCATTCTATCAGACCACAATGCAATAAAGCTTAAAATCAACACCTGAAGAAACCCCAGTAACCACATGAAAAAATGGAGATTAAACAACACACTCCTGAATGATGAATGAATCAAAAGAGAAATTAAGAAAGAAATAAAATTGTTCCTGGAGCTAAACGAAAAGGATAATACACACAACAAAAACTCTGGAACACATTGAAGGCAGTCCTTAGAGGGAAGTCTATAGCTCAAAGTGTCTACATTAAAAAATAGAAAAGAACACAAATAAATGATTTAACATTGCAACACAAGACACTTGACAAGCAAGAACAAATGGAACCCAAACCCAACAGACAAGAAGAAATAACAAAACTCAGAGCAGAAATTAATGAAATAGAAACAAAGAAAACAATACAAAGAATCAATGAATCCAAGATCTGGTTCTTTGAGAAGATAACGAAGATTAACAGACAGCTAGCCCAATTAACCAAAAGAAAGAAAGAGCACCTCCAAATCAACAAATTCAGAGATGAAAAGGGAAACATCACAACAGACACAAAAAGATCCAGAATATTATAAAGGAGTACTTTAAAAAACCTATATGCTCCAATTATTGCAGAGACACTTGTACATCCATGTTTGTTGCTACACTTTTCAGAATAGTTAAGAGATGGAAACAACCTAAGTCTCCCTCAATTGATGAGGATATACTGAAAATGTGAATCATTTATATTATTGAGTTTTACTCGGCAGCAAAGAAAGATGAAATCATGAAATTTGCAGATAAATGGATGGAACTACAAACTGTTATACTAAGTGAAACAAAACAGACTCAGAAAAAAAAAAAAAGACGTATGTCCTCCCTCATATATGAATCCTAGAACCAAATGCTGATAAGTGAGAATATATACAGACATAACTACAGGAACCAGTATAATGTAAAGGAACCAGGAAAGTAAAGGAAAAGAAAGAACCTGAAAGAGAAGAACAGTAGGAAATAGGTATTGATAAGGGAGATATGGATAAAAATTGGGTTAGTTTAAGGGAGGAGGGAGGGAAGGGTATAGAAGGAGCCTAGGGGATAAAGGGAAAGAAGGAGCTCAAGAGAGGAAGGGCCATAGGGGAAGGGTATTATTAAGGGAGAAAGGGGAAAAATGAGGGCACCTCAATTTGGGAAACCATGATGGAGGGGTTAGACAATGTGAGAGATAAATAATGCCTAGCTAGTTTTAAAAACCAGAGGGAACCATATTAGTCCAACAACCTACTGACAATTATACATACCAGATCAAGAACTATATGTCTAGGCAAGGTTTATCTGAGAACTGGTCTTTGCCCAAGATTTATCTACATGGCACATGGTAATTCAAAGTACCAGACTGGTGTAACTAACCTTCTTAGATGTTTAACAGACATACTTTGAGTCCTATACTAATTTGCTTAGAGGGACATAAAGGACAGTTTTTGGTCCTTGCCCTCCTAGGTTGACTAGTTCTAGGGGATTACAAGCATCTCTCAAAATGTCCTGTAATTGTGGTGGGTCACCTGTCCTCTTGATCAAGGAGGCTGAGGAGATCCCATGAGATGGACTCGAACAAGTGTCCAGTCTACAAAGAGGAGGGTCAACACAGAGTAAACATTTCCCCCATGCTTCCAAGTGAAGCCAGCAATAGTTGAGCAGGACCTTTGACTTATCTTCACATAGACAGAACTGGTAAAAGAAAGCGCCAAGGGCTCCTCCAAAGCCCATGTGACCCTTGAGGAACAGATCCTTAAATGGCCTTAAGAATAAAAATAAATTGGTTTATCTGGGCCAAATGTATGGCCTTAAATACCCAAAAGGAAAGTATAACCAAAGATTAAAGGGGTCAATATAATTTTTTAAGAGTCCATATGCATAGCTAAAGTCTACATAACAAACAACAATGCCAAATAGGGGATAACTTCTTTTGAGTTGTTAGCCAGGTTGGGCCAAGGGACTCCCAGACAATAACCCAGCATAGAACTGGGAAAATGAACAGCAGACCCCAATCTTATTTAAAGGAATATTGACAACCAATTGCTGCTAGATGAGGAATAGCTGACCTTCCTAAAACAAAGACCACTAGATAGGCCAACTAGATTCACCAGATGGACAAGTAGAAGGGAACAGCTTGGGGTGATGACATCACAGCAGACAGTAGCAGGGATAACAGAGTACAAAGGCTCTAGTGAGGAGAGGGAGGCTATGGGAGGGTGCCATATGGGAAGTGGGTATACAGTTGAATGAGATGGTTTGGGATGTTCTGTGTGATAACCACACACACGCACACACACACACACACACACACGCAGAGAGAGAGAGGGAGAGAGAGAGAGA
>NW_008329138.1:3498157-3530476 GCF_000622305.1 Nannospalax galili | reverse complement strand
GAGAGAGAGAGAGAGAGAGAGAGAGAGAGAGAGAGAGAGAGAGAGAGAGAGAGACAAAATCAACAAATTAAAGAAAATGAATTATATTTGAGGAGAAAGTATAAAAATTTACTTCATGTTAATTAGTAGACGTGATAAATATTACCGATAAAATCTGCCCAATGACTTTATAGACACACACAGGTTCCAAGCACCAAGTGCAACCAATTATGACATAATAATCAGATACATACAGATTAGAGATGCATGCATCAACATCTCAGTATTATGAGCAAAAACAATGAGTCTTTCTGTAAGAAACAGTATATTTTAAAATGAAATGAAGATCTTTTTAAAGGTTAAAAACTCATTCAATTTTATGTCTTACAGGGTTTATACTGAGTCCAATATTGTATAACTGTATTAATTCAACTGTGAACCTAAAAATTTTATAGCCACTTTTGAAAGAGACGTATCTTTGCTCTGGAAACTGTTATTGAGTGTGTTAAAGCTGTAATGCTTGCTCTTTATTTTCTTTTATTATTTCTCAAGTAGCAGTTTAAATACTCATTTTGTCAATATACTTTCCATGTGTTTTTCCTTGTCTTTCGTATTTTATAAGTAGAGAAAGAAAACTTATGTGCTACTAAATTAGAAAACCAAAAAGAAATGGATGGGTACCTAAAAGCATGGGAACCAAATCCAGGAAGAGATTAACATCTTACACACACCCATAACACAAGGAAATTGAAGCAGTAATTCAAAACCTCCGGACAAAAAAAAAAAAAAAAAAAAAAAAAAAAAAAAAAAAAAAAAGCCCAGGACCAGATGGATTTACAGCAGAATTCTACCAGATATTTAAAGAGGATTACAACCAATACTACTTAATTTATTCAAAAAGATAGAAATTTAGAGAGAACTTCCAAATTCCTTCTATGAAGTCAGCATCACTCTAATATCAAAGCCAGGTAGAGATATAACCAAAAAGGAAAACTATAGACCCATATCCTTAATGAACACAGATGTAAAAATTCTCAATAAAATACTTGCAAACCACAATGGAGAAAAGAGAAAACTGGAAGCATTCCCACTGAAATCAGGAACCAGACAAGGCTGTCCACTATCTCCACTCCCCTTTAGCCTAGTTCTTGAAACTCTTGTGAGAGCAATAAAACAAGAAAAGGAAATTAAAGAAGTAATAATTGGAAGAGATCAAATTATCCCTTTTTGCAGATGATATGATTTTATATCTAAGAGACACCAAACATTCCATCAGAAAACACATTCCCACTGAAATCAGGAACCAGACAAGGCTGTCCACTATCTCCACTCCCCTTTAGCCTAGTTCTTGAAACTCTTGTGAGAGCAATAAAACAAGAAAAGGAAATTAAAGAAGTAATAATTGGAAGAGATCAAATTATCCCTTTTTGCAGATGATATGATTTTATATCTAAGAGACACCAAACATTCCATCAGAAAACACCCAGAAATTAACATATTCAGTTAAGTGGAAAGTTACAGAATTAATCTACAAAAGTCTGCAGTCTTTCTATATACCAATAACAGCAATCAGAGGAAGAGTACACGGAAACACTCCCCTTCACAATAGCTTCAAAAAAAAATGTTTTGGAATAAATCTGACCAAAGACGTTAAAGACCTCTACAATGAAAGTTTAAATCATTAAAGAAAGAGATTGAGGAAGACATCAGAAGGTGGAAGAAACTCACATGCTCATGGATTGGAAGATTTAACATTATGAAAATGACCATCTTACCAAAACCCATTTATAGATTCAATGCAATGCCAATGAAAATCCCTATGACATTTTTTACAGAATTGGAAAAAACATCCTAAGATTCATATGGAAGTACAAAAGACCTCTAATAGTCAAAGCAACCCTGAGCATTTAGAGCAATGCTGGAGGGATTATTATACCAGATATTAAACTGTATTATAGAGCTTTGGTCATAAAAACAACATGGTACTGGCACAAAAATAGACCCATACTTCAATGGAACAAAATTGAAGACCCAAATACGAGTACATGCAATGTCAACCACCTGATGTTTTACAAACGGTCCAAGAACATTCACTGGAGGATAGATAGCATGTTCAGCAAATGGCGCTGGTAATACTGGATCTCCACATGTAGAAGAATGAAACTAAACCCCTATCTTTCACCTTGTACAAAAGTCAATTCCAAATGGATCAAAGATCTCAATGTGAAGTCTGAAACTCTGGAACTGTTAAAAGAGAACATTGGCAAACCCCTAAAAGATATAGATGTAGGAAAGCATTTTTTAAACTTGACGTCAACTGCCCAGGAAACATGGTCTAGAATCAAAAAATTGTACCTTATTAAACTAAAAAGCATGTGTACAGCAAAAGAAGCAACCAAGTAGTTGAAGAAAAAACCCACAGAATGGGAGAAAATCTTCACCAGCTACACATCTGGCAGAGATTTAACATCCAGAATATATAACTAACTCAAAAAACAAAGAATCAAGAAAAGATGGGTTAAGGAACTGAACAGAGAGTTCTCAAAAGAAGAAATAAAGATGGGTAAGAAGCATCTTAAAAGATGATAAACATCACTAGTAATTAGGGAAATGCAAATTGAAACCAGTTTAAGATTTCATCTTACCCTAGTTAGAGTGGCAAAGATCAAGAGAACAAATGAGACCAAATTTTGGAGGCTATGGGGAAAGGGGAATGCTCATCCACTGCTGGTGATACTGCACACTTGTTCAACCTCTATGGAAAGCAGTGTGGAGAACTCTTGAAAAACTATGAATGAACCTACCATTTGACCCAGTTATACCACTCCTTGGCATATATGCCAAGAACTCATCCTTGCAGAGACCCTTATATATCCATGTTTGTTGCTGCTCTTTTCACCATACCTAAGAGATGGAAGCAACCTAAGTGTCCTTGAGCTGATGAGTGGATAATCAAAATGTGGTTCATTTTTATGATGGAGTTTTACTCAGCAGTAAAGAAAGATGAAACTATAAAGTTTGCAGGTAAATGGATGAACCTAGAAACTGTTATACTGAGTGAAGTAAGACAGACTTAGAAAAACAAAAACAAAAACAAAAACGATGTACATTCTCCTCGTATGTGGATTCAAGCACAAAATCCTGATAAGTGATTATGTGTACAGATATAACTACAGGAACCAGGTTAATTAAAAGGAACCAGGGAAGTAAAGGAAAAGAAAGACTCTGAAAGAGAAGAACAGCAGAAAACAGTGTTAATAAGGCATCTATGGATAAAAATGGGGCTATTTTAAATGGGGGGTACTGAATGTTATACAAGGAATCTAGGGGATAAAGGGAAGAAAGGAGCTCAAGAGAGGTAGGATCATAGGAGAAGGGTATTATTAAGAGAGAAATGGGAAAAATGATGTCACCTTAAATGGGGAAACCATGGTGGAAGGGTTAGACAATGCAAGAGATAAATAATACCTAGCTAGTTTTAAAAAGCCAGAAGGAACCATATTAATCCAACAACTTACTGACAACTTATACATACAACTAGATCAAAGAATGTAATATATTTCTAGGCAAGGTTTATTTGAGAGTGTTTGGTCTTTCCCCAAGCTCTATCTACATGACACATGGTAACTGAAAGTACCAGAGCGGTGGGTGGAACTAACCTTCTTCGATGTCTAACAGCCATACTATGAGGCCTATTCTAATTTGGACAGAGGAACATAAAGCACAGTTTTTGTTCCTTTCCCTCCCAGTTTAACTAAGTTCCAGGGGACTATGAGCATCTTTCAAAATGTCCTGTAATTGTAGTGAGTCACCAGTCCTCTTGATCAAGTAGGCAGTGGAGACACCATCAGATGGACCTAAACCAGTGTCCAATCTACAAAGTGCAGAGTCAACACAGAGTAAACATTTCCCCCGTGCTTCCAAGCAAAGCCAGCAATGGTCATGCAGGACCTCTGACTTATCTTCACATAGACAGAACTGGTAAAAGAAAGGGACCAGGGGCTCCTCCCAAGCCCATGTGAACCTTGAGGAACAGATCCTCAAATGACCTTAAGAGTAAAAATAAATTGGTTTACCTGGGTGAATTGTAGCGTCTTAAACACCCAAAAGGAAAGTATAACCTAAGATTAAAGGGGTCAATATAATTTTTAAGAGTCCATATATATAGCTAAAGGCTCCATAACAAGAAACAATGCCAGACAGGACATATCTTCCTTTGAGTTATTGGCCAGGGTGTCCCAAAAGACTCCCAGACAGTAACCCAAACTAGGAAAATGAACAGCAGACCCCATTCTTATCTAAAGGAATATTGACAACTGATTGCTGCTAAATGAGGAACAGCTGATCTTCCTAAAACAAGGAGCTCTAGATAGGCTGACTAGATTCAGCAGACAGACAAGCACTGGGGAATGGCTGGGGGTGCTGACAACACAGTGGACAGTAACAGGGATGACAGTGTATATGGACTCTAGTGTGTGGGAGGGGAAAGGCTATAGGATGGTGCCATTTGGGAAGTGGGTATATAGATTAATAAGATTATGTGGGATGTTCTGTATGAGATACACACACAAAATCAACAAATTAAAGAAAAAAGACATATTTGAGGAGAAGCATAAAAATGTACTTCATGTTAATTAGTAAGGTGATAAACATTTCAACTGAAATCTACCTGATGATTTCATATCCATAGTCAGGTGCCAAGGATCTGAGTGTAACCAACTGTTCCTAGTAATAATCAGATACATAGAGATCGAAGACACATGTGCAAACATGTGTTAGTAGCGTTGAAAATGTAGGAAACATACCGGGCATGGTGATGCATGCCTTTAATCCCAGTACTTGGGAGGCAGAGGCAGGCAGATTTCTGTGAGTTCAAAGCAAGCCTGGTCTACATAGTGAGTTTCAGGACACCTGGGGCTACAGGGAGACCCTGTCTGAAAAAGACAAAAAAAAAAAAAAAAAAGTGTGGGAAACAGCATATTTTAAAATGAAAGGGTGATCTTCATTAAAGGGTCAAAATTCATTCAATTTTATGTCTTACAGTGTTTATTCTGAGTTCAATATTGTATAACTGTATTAATTCAACTGTGAACCAAAAAATTTATAGCCACTTTTGAAATAGATATATATCCTTCCTCAGAAACTGTTACTGAATACGTTAAAGCTGTAATGAAATGCTTTTTCTAATCATGTGGTTATTAAATTAAAAAAAAACCCCACCAAATTTAGTACTAAGGAGTTTCAGGAAGGCTTCAAAACCTGAAGTACAGTTAACAAAAGGCATTCAGACAATAAAAACTGTCCCAGGGTGGTTAAGTGTCCCCAAAGATTAAATACAGTACATTTCTGTCCTGAGAAAATGTATGCTGGGGTAGAGGCAGTTTTTCCCACCAGGGCCTCCCCCAGCAGCCAGGTATGGTCAATGGAGAGGCTGTAGATATGGCTACAGCCAGGAGGCAGACCCAGGGCCTGCCTGAATTAGGGAACCATCAGGTGCATCAGGGACAACCGAGACTCTCTGCCTCCTTATCCCAGTGCAGGGCCAGGCAACTTGAGCCAACAATTGCAAATGTATCAAGGATAAGAAAATACAAAGAGACTCCATGTAAAATCCCCAAAATGTAGAATGGCTCCATAGGGTAACTAAAGATAGTAAAGAACTAACCATGTTAATGCCTCTTATTCATACTATGGTACCCAACAGAGATCTATGTAGAAAGTAATTAATACAAATGGATAAAACCTTCCCTGCTGTGCTTGACCTTGTCTATGTTGATTTAATACACCATGTTAAACTTTGAGTGTTTTACAGATGTGAAACCCATTTGAAAGATTAAGATTCTTGGGAGCTTTATGGTTGGGTAAAACAAAAATAGAGGCTCCCAAAACTGTTAAGAAAAACTACAGCACCAGGGGTGGGTTGTCCCTCCTATGAGCTGTTGGTCAGAGAGGTCCTCAAATTAACCAAGGATATTGCTACTGATGTCAGTTGTCACTAGAAAGCTTAGTAAGGCCATGTTGCTGAAGACTGCATGATGTGAATGTGGGAGAAGAGATGGAGCCAAGACTAAGATGAAAACTCCATGCCACTGGATGAATGGCTTTCATAGTGCCAAAAGATGCTATAGAGATGATTGGGGATAAAGAATCCCCTATGATTCTGAGCAACAATGGACCCCACATGCTGTACACTATGGACATGCCAAGCAATGCCTGCTAGTGTAATAATGGCTCAGCTAACACATGTACAAATGAAAAATTTCTATTTGGATAAGGCCCACTCATAAAGGTGGGACAGACATCTGATGGTGTAGACCAGGCCAACCACCTGTGTCAGGGAAGGCTACAGGCCCTAGCGGGGAAGTTGTTCCAAGTATACTCTTTAATGAATATGGTACACCTACTGGTATACCTTCTAGGCATTGGTATTTGCATCCATACTTATTTAGATGTATTTACTTCCTTCCATGTGTCTTTTTTTTTTCAATGTGTATGAGTGTATTGCCTGCATGTGTGTGAGTGCACCTGTGTCATGCAATACTGCAGAGGTCAGAAGAGGGCTTTGGATTCCCTGGGAACTGGAGTTAAGGACAGTTTGTAGCCACCATGTGGGTGCTGGGAATTGAACTGGGTCCTCTGCAAGAGCAGTCAGTACTCTTAACCACTGAGCTATCTCTCCAGCACCTCCCATTTGTCTTTACAGTAGGGGAAACACCGCTAAAATAGATCAGTGGCCAAGTCTTGAAGATGAATGATGGGGAGGCCCAAGAGGTCAATATCTTGCCATGATACAAGAGAGATCACTCTGCATCTGTCACCCCCTCAAAGGCTGAGGGACCTTTGTGGAAAAAGTGATGGAAAGTTTGTAAGAGCTGGAGGAAGGGGTGGAGTGTAACCCAAAGCTGTCTTGGACAAGCTGGAGCTGATCCAAGAGGAGTGTGGATGGCACAGAACACACTGGGAAAAAGAGGTGGAATCAGTGACATTTTGGCAGAAGCAAACAGCAGGTGAGCAGAATGAGCCAGCCTGAATGGAACCCACAGGGCACTGTGGACCCTGAGGGGTGCCATAGATACTGCTTGGTCCTTGTGCAGTGAGATGATGTGCAGACAACTGGCCAACTTCAGTCATGGCATGGTCCTAAAGAATGGCTCTGGTGGTGAGGATCTCAAAACTTAATCAAAATGTAGAACATGGACTATGGGATCTTATGCTTTGTAAGTCACCCTTTTCAGAACATCATCTAAACCATGCTAAAACCCAAATGAAAGATATTCTGTGGGTTTTTTAGCCCTGGGGCCTCAGATGGCACTGGTGCTGGTCTCCCAAGAATTGGGGGGGGGGGGCACTGGAGAGATGGCCCAGCTGTTAAGAACCCTGTTCTTGCAGAAGACCCGGATTTGATTCCCAGGACCCACATGGGAGCTAACAACTGTCTGTAACTCCAGTTCCAGGGGATCCAACAGCCTCTTCTGTCCTCAACAGGCAGAACAACACAGGTGCACTTACCCACATTTAGGCATAACCCTCATACACATAAAGTAAAAATAATAAATAAAATATTTTTTTTAAATAGACTAATATTTTAAAAAAAGAAGGGGGAGGGGAAAATGTAGTAAAACAAGCACAATTTCATTTGTCTTTATAGCTGAATAATCACCCATTGTGAGTAAATATCACATTTACTTTATTCATCACTCTTCTATGGATACCTAGGTTTCTCTGTAAGTTTGCTATTATTTAAACAAATGAGTATATGGTTGTTACGGCAGTGTGTGTACTTGGAATACTTTGGATTAATAGTATTAGGTCTTTGTTGGTTCTATTTTTTAATTGTTTGAAGAAATTCTATCTGATTTCTATTTTTTCCATAGAAGCTCAACTAACTTACATTCCCAGCAATGGTGTAAAAGATTCCATTTCTCCTGCATATTCACCAACATTTGCTGTTTCATTTCCTTTATAATGACTGTTTTGACTTGGGTGAGCACTGAAGCAGCCTTCAACTGTTGCCTGGTTTCAATTAAGTGAACAGCAAATAGGCACACGCTTATAAAAACTTGGTGACACTTCAGAGTACCATGTGAAATAGAAATAAACATCCTATAGATCTGCAGGCACAGAAACCTAATGTGTGTAACAACTGAACACATGTCAATATTTCAACACTAACTTCTAGGAGGAACTAGATCATTATTTTTAAAATTACCAGACATCATTTCTCAAAATAGCATCTAATTAACAATTGAAACTGATATTAAAAATTAGAGAGAAAACTAAGTCAAATAAGATTTTGGGCTATTTACAATAGAACTTTGAAAGAACCACAGAATGTCCTCCTTTAAAGTTATAATTCTATAAGCATGAAAGAAATAGTTGTAATTAAAACAAAAAGAATAGTGATAAACAGTGAAACATAAAATAAGAAAAGTGCAGACAGCTCATACTCACAAAGAAAACCTTTAGAGGATAAATATACTAAGTATTAAAATAAATCACTGAAAACAAAATTTCATTCTAAAAATGTAAATTGATAGTATATAACTAAATTTATTTAGGAGGGCTGGGACAGAACAAGTATTTTTATTGCTTTACATTACCTAATGTAACATCAAGTATTATAAATAAACTATAAATTGGGATGTACAAAACTGGTCCACAAAGCTAGGTTAGAAATTATCTCCCAAGGACCTAGAACATAAGTTAACTAAAATGTATATGTGTGTGTCTATGTGTGTGTGCGTGCATACGTGCACAATCCCATAAACCTCTCACATTTTTTTTACCTATTTTTTTAATGTTTATGAGTGTTTTGCCTGCAGGGATGTAAGTGCATTTGTGTCATGCACTGTCTGCAGAGATCAGAAGAGGGCATTGGGTGCCCCGGAACTGGAGTTATAGATGGTTGTTAACCACTATGTAGGTGCTGGAACTGAACCAAGGTGTCCTGCAAGAGCAGTCAGAGCTCTTAACTGCTGACCCACATTTCCAGTCCCTCCCATAGCACTGAAAATTATAAAATGTAGTGGAGATGAGGAAGGGGAAGTTCTGAATGTCCTAAGAGCTTCAGAATACAGGCAATGATGGTGAATATTTCCTCTACACATTGATGTGATTTTAAAAATACAGGGGAAGGGACAGGGAAAGATGTGGAAAGAATGGGGGTTTAGGAAGACACTACTGACTGTGATTTGTGTGGGATTTATTCTAGTAGCTCTTTTGATGATTAATGATTTTCAAGTTCATTGGAGTAAGAAACATTTGGAAGATTAGTAAAACACACAGCTGTCCAGATATGATTACTTCATAAATGCTCTGGCTTCAGGAAGGGATTAATCTTCTTTGATGGGTTTATAATATAAAAGTATCATTGACAGGTGAAAGAGAGTAAAAAGCTAGGGCCCAGTTGGAGGTCACCAGGCACATGATCTAGGAGACCTCTTCCTCTGCTGCCTGGCTTCAGTGGTCTGAACTCTTTTGCTGTGCTGTGCCCTCTCCACCATGATGGGCAGAGACTTCTAGAAGTATGAGCTTTCTAGAAGTATTTAAACGTCTAGAAGTATGAATCTTATTCAGATTATTTATATCAGGTATTTTATCATAGCAAAGAGAAAAGTGACAAATACAAAGTACGTTGTCTAACATGGCAGCCACAAGCTTGTCTGGTGGCTCACACTTATAATCCCAGCACTTAGGAAACCGAAGCAGAATGATCTCTGTGAGACTGAAGTTGGTCTGATCTATAGAGTGAGATGCTGTCTCAACAAAACAAAAAATAGTAACAAACTAACATAAAAGTCATGTTTGCAATCCAAAGCAAGCATAAAATGCACATCAGGCACATGAGATGACCTGCCTTCCTCCACTCACCAGAAATAAGACAATAAATCCTGAAGAATTTTATTTTTATTTTAAATTGCACTGATATTATTTGTAATATTCCAAATGATATATTGTCACGGATAAGTGAATTTTACTCATTTCATTTTTATATTTATAACATGGCTAGGATAAAATAAGACTGCTTACATGATGCTCATAACACTATTGATTAGCAGAGGCTTAGAACTTCCTTACAAATTCCTTGAAAACAAATAGAGACCTTGCATATAAGCAAGGTCTGGGCATGGTGGCACATGCCTTTAATCCCAGCACTAGGAGGGCAGAAGCAAGCAGATCTCTGTGAGGTCAAGGCTAGCCTGGTCTACATAACAGACTTCCAGGCCAGTTGGGGCTACAGAGAGGCGCTGTCTCAGAAAGAAAAAAAAAAAAGTACTAAGGAAGAAGAGAGTGGGTAAGGATGGTATAGGACAAAAGATGGCTATGGGGGTGAATATGGTCAAAACATACTATATACATGGATAAAAGTATCATGATGAAACCAATTATGTACAATTAACAAATGGTAATACAAAAATGCAAAAATATATATGAAAAATTGTTAGTAGTATGCATATATTTGAAATTAAGTGATCAAATATTAGAGTAAATGGAAGTTTTCAAATCCTACAGTTAGAGGACTCTATGAGAAGCAGACAAATAAAAAATGTGGGATTTTCTATAGGAAAACTGACAGTTTCTCTGTCAACTAAATGTGATAGGACAGAGACTGAGAATTTTAAAAAGTAAAAGCAATAAAAGTGATAGTGAACAATGTTCTTTGTGGACTGCTTAATTTTTTATCCAAACCAAACAGTTGTAAAAAGGCATCTTGAAGTCATCTAAAGCTCAAGGAACATAGTGAACAGAGGCCAGAGAGAATGTTAGTGCGTCTCTCAACTATTACAAGTGAAGCTTCCTCATAAACAGATGGTGATTAACCCAGAAAGTCACAACTGGCGAAAACGCAGAGAATAAGATATTGCAGAGGGCGTGTCCCTGAATAAGACTCCTATATTAAAACTCACCCACCTGGGGCACAGGGACCATTGTCAAAGAGCGGGTTGGAAGAGTGCCAGCCAGGGGTGGTGGATGACCACAAGGAAACAGAATTTTCCAGGCTTCTGGGAAATTGTTCATGTGAATTTATGTTAGAATAGCAAGTAGCTCCAGAGATTAATGGGTCAAGACTGTAAATTCTCTAATTTATCTGTTGGAAGACACACATTTCCAATTTCACTGGCCAATCATCTGGTCATAGGACCACCCCAAGAAGGCAGGTTCATCTTAAGTTTGCTAAATAGATGGGCGATGTGCCGAATGCATGGTGGATTAATGATATCTTGAGCGTCTTCTGCCTGGAATCCTCACTCGCAGTGCAGCGCTTCTGGGCCAAGCAACAGACATGTAGGTCTGTGTAAGTCTGCCCACTTTCCTGAATTCTTCAGAAAAGCTAATCTTTCCTTTTTCGTTTTCATGTCCCTTTTCTAAACATGCTTCCTCTAATGGATTGGGCTGCCAAAGCATCTTGTATTTCTCTGCTTTTTCTCTTAAGCTTACTTCTCCCAGCCACATGGCTGCCAGTCAGCCATCTGCCTGACTTCCATGCAGGCTCTAAACCTGCATGGTTTCACGGCTCTCTTTCCTTCTCCCCTCCATTCACCTCCTCAAGGCAACTTGTGAGATAACTAGCTCCCCTGCCCTGAGGATTTTCTTAAAATTCTAATGAAATTGTCCTAAAGTTTCTGTTTGAGTCTGTTCTTAAATTCTTTTTTGACTGAGACTAATAACCCTCTAGGGGACGCTCTTTCTCCCCATTTCACATACACCAATGGTGACAGCATGCAAATGACCCATGTAAATTTAAACCACACAAAAACCCAGCACAGAAGTGGGGAAATGGATAAGAAGTCCCAACCTTAGCTGAGGCATATTGACAATTCATCACTGTCAGGTGAGAGAAAGTTGGCCTTCTTTAAAGGAGTGACACTATATAGGTTGACCAGGCTCCAGTAGATGGACTCACATGGAGGGACATCTGGGGGACACAAACTTGACTCAATAGGCCTTAACATATATGACAAAATGCATGAAAGCCAGCAGGGTGGGGGGCTGTGGGGCATGCATATAGGAGAAGGGGTCTAAGTATGATTTAAATTTATTGTATGAAATGCACAAAATTTAATTAAATATAGGAAAAAAGAATTATTGTTGATTTCTGTTAGCATTAAAATGATGCAGTGGTTAAGAAAATAAAATATTTAAAATTATACTTAACTTGTAGCAAAATAACATAATGTATAGGAATCTATAAATTTCCAGCAAAACATGCAAACAAGTAAATAAAATGATTAATACTGAAGACATAAATCATGAGCAAATTATTGAGAACTGATAATTTTGTGAATAATACATGAGGACTATAATTTTGTATTTGTGTGTGTTTGAAAATTTTATCATAAGAAGTTTAAAAAATATTTATTTCATTCTAGAGCAAATTCTATAAACTGAAAGTAAATATCAGAAGAAACTAAATAAAATATACTAATAAAAGAAAGATATGCACAGTAGGTATAGTGGTTTGAATGAGCAATGCCCCCACCATATGCTCAGGTATTTGGACACTTGGTGTTCACTGCCGGCATTATTTGGGGGAGATTATGGAATATTTAGGGCATGCAGTCTTGATGGAGGGAGCCTGTCAATGGGCAGACTTTGAGAACACAGAACTTCACCCCATTTCCAGTTCTCTTACACTCCTTTCAATCTCCTTGAGATGTGCAGTCTTTCAGCTTCCTGCAGCCATGCCTCCCCAACCATGGTGGACTCTCTGGAAGCACAATCCAAAAAGAAACTTCTGTAAAATGAGCTCCATCACAGTATTTTTATCACAGCAACAAAAGGTA
The DNA here is from genome assembly GCF_000622305.1 of Nannospalax galili. Classification (NCBI taxonomy): domain Eukaryota; kingdom Metazoa; phylum Chordata; class Mammalia; order Rodentia; family Spalacidae; genus Nannospalax; species Nannospalax galili. Next base: position 3,517,712 of record NW_008329138.1, on the reverse strand, counting down.
GCCAATACATAGGATAAGAGTGTTGTACAGAGCTATGGCACATAATTTCAATAATTCAATGATCACAAACAGGTCAAATTATATCACTTTCAGATTTAGACATCATATTGGGTCTCAAGGATACTATTAAATGCATATTCCCAGTCATTTTAATAAATAAAAGCTCAGAAACATATTCTACACCTAGGTAGAAATTTAAAATATGAAAGTTCTAGCTCTGATTAATGAGTCAAAATTTCATTCATGAGAGAAAATATCAGGTTCATTTAGTAAATAAATAAGACATGCAAAAATAACAAAAAATATGTTCATGATTTCAGAATGGAGAATTCGAAATAAAACAGAATTTTAAAATACATAACTTGGAAGAGATTGACAAGCATGATAAAATTAATTGATAACTAAATCTTAAGGAATATATGAAAGAGTAGGAAAATATAATTTCTGTATATATAAGCCATGAATAGCATGAGCTATTCTGATAAAATTTTATATTTTAGCTGGTATGAAATTGGATACCCACTACATCATTTATATCATAAAGAGTATATGAAATATTATGCAATTAAAAATTTAAAACATAGTATGTTTTTAAAAGAGAATTATCAAGCTAATGTTAGAGATACTACAAATGAAGATGGAAGTTATTGAAGGCAAATAAGAAAACATCAGTGTAAGAATAAGTCCCATCTGTGAAACGCCTGTAAATCTTAGCCTAAAAAGTTATCAATATGGATTTACTTTATCTAAAACAAAACTTTTACTATAAAGAATTGCTTTATTTAAAACCTTTTATTTAGGTATAATTTCTATATGACAAAGAAGCATGAATTTCAAGTATGCTGCCCAATGACTTGTTTGTTTTTTGAGATATAGTTTCCCTGTAGCCTCATCTGGCCTGGAACTTGCTATGTGCATCAGCCTGGCCTCAATCTCATAGAGATCTGCCTGCCTCTGCATCTTGAGTGCTGGGACAAAGATGTGCCACCATTTCAGGCTCCAATGATTTTTGAAAATTATTTTGCTAGTGTAATTCATATTCCTATAAAGGTATAGAATTTTTTTCTCTCTACAAAATACGTCTTTTCCACTTTTCAGTTCCCCTCCCAGAGGAAACCAAATTGTTGATACGTATAAATGGCTGACATTATGATCATGTATTTGTTTGACTATTTTATATCTTCATATGAATGGAAACAGGTATGTTTCTTCACTTCTGACTTCCTTTGATCATATTTTGATATTTACCCATACTGCTGCACGTATCAGTATTTTACTATTTAAATGATTTCCTTAGGAATGTTAGTAAGTATCCCAAATCATCAGTCTGTCTTGAATTAGTGCAGGGCATATCACATATATTAGTATGCATCACATACATATTACATACATAAAAATTACATTTTTTGCATATCTTACTACAATATGCATTACATACTCTTCTTTCCCATTTTACTCTTTGGTCATACATGTTACCTTTAATTTTTCATAAATACATTGTTTCACTTGATAATTCTTCTCTGAAATGTCTGTTGGATTAACAGTACAAACTATATTATATCTTCCAGTACACTTACCATTTTGAGGCTCTGTGAGTTGCCATATAGAACCAAGTTTCTGACAACATCATTTCCTACTGAAGAACTTTTTTCAATTTGTGTTATATTTCACATGTCCAGTAATTAATTTTCTTGGTTTTGTTTATCTTAACATACTCATCTTTAACTTGGCTTTATTTCTAACTATATTTGAGCTGGATATAGTATTTTAGTGATTTTGAATTTGATTCAAAACTTACTTCAGTGTTTTCTAACTCACATTAATTCTTATAAGGTGTGACAATTTTCTTTTGTATATATGGACCTTTTTTCACTGACTAGCTTTTGAGGTTTCTTCTTATATTTTAATTTACTAGAACATACCTGTATTTGCTTTGTTTTAAGGCTAATCTACTTGGGTTTACTGTCCATTTGTGAAAACACATGCTCTCTCACACTCAACATTAAATAAGGAAATCATCACATAAGTCAGTGAGCTTTCATGCTCTTTTATGCCTATATTTTACTTTGGCTACCTTCTATTGACTTTATTGTACTGACTAGACAGAATATTTCTCTATTTTACAATAGCAAATCAACAATAAATCTTGTCTATTGAATTTTTCATTTGTTATCCAACTTTGCATTTCTAGAATGTCAAATTTGTCCTTTGGGCTTTAGATTTCTAGTTCTTTAAATTTTGTTCATTTACCCTGTATTTGGTATTTCCATTGCACCATCAAAAATACCTATAATATGTATTTAATCTTTTCATCTGCTGATAGCATGTGTCATCACCAAATATGTTATATCTCCTGTTTATTCTTCTGTTGATGAGTTCTGTCACCCTTCTTAATATCAAACTTAAAATTGTTTTCAGTTAATGAACATTGTTAGAGGTTAGGGTCTTCCTTTAAGAGTACCGATTATTTTCATAATGGTTGTGCCAGTTTGCATTTCTGCCAACAGTGAATAAATATTCCTAATATCCATGCCAGAATTTGTTGTCATTTATTTATCTTGGCCATTCTGAGTGGAGCAAGATGAAATCAGTGTGGTGGTTCCTCAAAAATCTAAATATAGATTTACCATATAAACTGGCTATACCACTTTGAGACATAGACCCAATGGACACTATTTCTTATTATAGAGCTACTCGCTCATCCATGTGCATTGCTGCTCTATTCATGATGACCAGGAAATGGAAACAGCCTAGATGCCCTATGAACTCATAAATGGATAATGAAAATACAGTACATATACACAGTGGAATATTATTCAGCTTTAAATAAATATTAAATTATTAAATTCATAAGTAAATGGATGGGAGCTGGAAATAATTATTCTGAGTGAGGTAACCCAAACCCAGAAAGGCGAGTGCCACATGCTTTTTCTCATATGTGGATGCCAGCTTTGAATATTTAGATACATGTGTTTAAAGTAGAGTACTTTAGAAGCCAGGAAAATTTTAAGGCTCCATGGAGAGAGATTCAAGGGAAGGGGAATAGAATTCAGGTAGTATGAAGGGGGAAAGAATGTGAAAGAGGAAGCGTTAAATGGGCTGGAGGATGAGTGGTCAGGGTAGAGAAGGAAGTATGGAGGGAGATAAATAACACTAAAGACCTTTGAAAATACCATATGGAAAAAATGCCATACTACTGTAGAAATTTCCTAAAATACATGCATAAATATATACTTATATGAAAGGAGCTTAAATGGAGTTACCCTGCAATGGTAGGACAATGTCTTTCAATTTAAAAAGCCCAGTGCCAGGTATGTGTTACCTTTTTTCAAGTTGCTGCTCAGCTGGGTCCCAAAATCTGACCCCCTCAAACACACACCAAAACAAAAATTACAGACTATTTCTACTGTTATTGGTTACCCTCCAGAACTTGATAGTAAGACCCTACCTATATTGCTGAAGATATCACAGGACATGAAGAAATCAAGCTGGTACTCACCTTGAAACTTCATCCCTAAATGGCTAGCTTTAATAGCCCTGGAAGGTGCTTTGCGTGTTCTAATGGGAAAAGTAAGGATCAATCTTAACCAGCTGTGAGCCCTTTGAGCTATAATAACCCTGCCTGCCATATGCCCAGTAGTGAAATAGTGGCATGAATGTTATAGGAATGACCAATCATTTCCCACTTCCATTTAAAGCCCATTCCACAAGCCTGAACTCATGCCTAGTACTGTTAAGTGAGCCCAAACCCTGCAGCTGGCTAGAATATAGGACTTAGGGGAGAGCATAAACACCATTACTCTGTTAAACTGGCACAGTAATAAACTGTCCCTAAGTTCTTATCTTTATGCACACAGATTGGTGCCTCTCTTATCCTTCACCAGAGAAGCTTCTTTCTGAAGTACATAGCAAGTAATATAGAGAACCACATCTAGTCAACATGCAGAGAATAAGAGACTATGGAGAGCTCAGCTCTAAAAAAGACAGCTATATCACACTCTCTACCCCCAAGGCTCAGGGATCAACATGAAATGGGGGAAGAAAGAATGTAAGAGATAGAAGCAGCGTACATTTTCAGCAAACATCAGGGTTTGCTTTACATGACAGCACCATTGCACACATGACCTCATGTCATCTTTGTGTACATAAGAACTGTACTATATAAAGCCAGCAAACACTCTAGCATGGGTGACAGAGGAGATCATGAAGGAACTACTGGCAATTGGTGACTGCTGGGGAAGGGAAAGTCAATTTTCTTCAGAGATGGGCCTCTGAGAGGCTACCCATTCCCCAGTAGCTGTTTCTATATTCATGTACACATAGGCAGCACTAAACTGACTCAGTGGGCTTTAAATAACGAGTGTGTGAAGTTGGGAGTGAAAAGTGGTCAGGAGGAGAGGGAAGAATTGGAGGAGAAGGAATAGCAGGTAGAGGTTACCAAAAGACATGACATCTATCTATGAAGTTCTCAAACAATAAAAAAGAATGGAAGAGAGTATCAATGGTGTTTGGGAAACACCAGTCGCTATCATTCAGCTGGACCACATTCAGTTACGAGTTAATTTTTATTCACTGGGATCAATTTAGTATGATACTTAATGTAAAACTAGAATAACCATTTCCAACAGGGCGGTTTTCTATTTATCCAACTACGTTCTTGGTGTTCACAACCAGGCACCTTTACACTGGTTTAAAGCGTTGCCATCTCTCATGCTTGTGTGATACATGGGGTCTCCATTAACCTCTCCATGCCCTATTGGCTTTTCCTGTGTAATATGCTCAGGCCTCAGAGAGTCTGAACCTACAAATGTGTTTGATATTTGGCCCACTCAAGAGGAAGCCTACGCAATTTCCCAGTCTTCTTCTCTCATAGCTTCTTTATCTCCAGTTCTTTGACACACATATCAGCTCATCTCCCTCCGATTCAGTAGAATTTGCTCTCCGTCTCCAACTAGATTATCCACTACTCTAAATTATGCACCATGGGCAGAGCATGGAACTCATCTTGGGTATTTCTCTTCTTTAGACTTTGCTAGAATTATAGAACTATATACTCTCATTAATAAAACCAAAAATTCAAAGAATTTATAGTTCTTATGATTGAAAAAATAAGTCATGGTTTTAATAGTCTCTCATGGCAGTGTCAAGGATGTTGAAAACAGAATGACTATTATAAAAATCATTTCATGAACTCATCCGCTCAGAAAATTACAGATAAAACAGGTATTTAAGGTTCACAAAATTTGATCATGCATTAGGCTACAAAGTCTTTGAAAATAAAAATGTATGGAACTTATTATTTAAAATGTTTTTAGTTTGAAATTGAATATATCAATTTGAGGAACTACTAAAAAGTTCATAATAATTTGAAGGAATTCATTGGTGCAAAATGTTTGTCTTAGAACAAACATGGAAATAAAAAATGAGAAATATATATGTATGATAAAGTAGTACATAGTTAGAAATTAAGACACTTTTAAATAAAGCCTGAGTAAATGAAGGAGCCATAAATCAATTTATAAGACATTCCAAATAATACAAAAATGTGCAACATCAGAACATTGTATATCCACTCAGGCTAGGTAATAAAAGAGAATAATGAGTGTCAGCAGAACAATAAAGGAGTTAGAAAACAGGAAAATAATAGAAACAACAAAATCTGAAATAAAAGTGTTGTCAAAAATTTATGCAGACTTATCCATAGTAAAGATGCTCAATAGGAGGAGCTGGAAAACTAACATTATCAGAGTTTCAGAAGTGAAAGCAGTAATTCATAATTTTTTTTTTGTCTTTTTGAGACAGGGTCTCCTTGTAGCCCCAGCTGTCCTGGAACTTACTATGTAGACCAGGCTGGACTCAAACTCACAAAGATCTGCCTGCCTCTGCTTCCCAAGTGCTGGGATTAAAGTCCTGTGCCACCACACCCGGCCAATTCATAAATTTTAAACATACTTATGTAGTGAGTTTGGCAGATTCTGACCCACAACAGCCTGGAAAGCTAAGCTCATGGGTCTTCCTGCTTAGCCTCCTGTATAGGGGAAACTATATCAGGCTCCCCACTACTTCTAGGCTATAAAAGCCTTCATGATTTACCAGGATACAAGGATTGGTCTGAACTCCTCAATTACACTTCTGAATATTAGCACTTATCACTGAAAAAATTGTAATTTCCTTTATAATATCACAAATATGACATATTGCCAATAAGTTTGATTTTAAATATAATAGACACCACTAGGGACAAATACAACACTTAAAAAATATTATCTAAAAAAGTAAAGCACAAAATTGGTGGAGCAATACACTGATTTCATGTGCATGAGTTTCCAATATTTCAATATATTGTGCTAATGAGAAAAAATTTATAATGTTATCATTTCTCATCAAGTTTACTTGTAGATTAAATTCAATTCTAAACCAGAATGCATTACTTTTTAAAAATAAATTTTCACAATAAAACTGTCACGGAAATAGAAAGGAAATAGAATGACCAAAGCAGTTTTAAAGCAACATTGTGGGGAGTCTACACTATTTTATTTCAAGATTTGTGGCAGAACAACAACAATCAAGACATTATGGTTTTTAAAAATATATAAACCGAGGACTGGAAAGATGGCTCAACATTTAAGAACAACACTGGTTGTTCTTGCAGAAGACGGGGTTGGAATCCCAGCACCCATATGACAGTTAACTTCAGTTCCAGGGAATATGAAGCCATCTTCTGACCTCCATGGCACTGCACAACATGGGTGCACTTACACACATACAGGCATAACACTTATACACATAAAATAAAAATAAATAAATTTTAACAATTTTAAAATGGCAGATCAGTGTATGTTATAGAGTCCAGATATAGGACCATTCATTAGAGGCTGAATTTTGATAAGGAGCAAAACATAATTCAGTGAAAAAGAGAATTCTCTCAATGTATTTTTCTACAATAATTGGCTATTTTCATATATATGACACCGTTACCCAATCTACAAGTTAAATTAAACAAATACTTTTATCCTTAAATTGATATTCTTTGAAAGACAATATTAAAATTATTCAAGGACAAAATATAGCCTAAGAGAGAAGAATTGTAAATGACATATATGATCTGGACACCTGAAAATTTGTTAGTACTCAATGCTAATAACAAAATTGAAATCAAAATATTTCCATACAAGACCAAGGGATAGTAAACAAACAAACAAAAAACAAAACAAAACAAAACCACAGTATCATTTAGGAACATTAGGAAAATGTTAATTCAAGTCAGAATAATAATATACTACGTACCTTAGAGTGAGTTGAATTTAAAGCAACCATAATATCAGTTATTACCAAATATTTAAAGGAGTGGAACTTCTCACATAATGCAGCTGGGAATTCAAATCCAAATCATTTTGGAAAAACATTGACAGTTGTTAAAATATTTAAAAAGAAAATTTGATCTGCATGAATATAAAGTCTATTTTCTTATCATTATTTCCCTAAACAATATAGTATAGAATGACTACTTAATCTGAATGCCAATTTTATTGAAAATTATATGAGATTTAAAGTGGCATACAAGCACATGCAATCTACTAATACTATGCTATTTTATATAGCATGCTTGAGCATCCACAGATTATGATACTCACAGAAGGTTTCAGAACCAATGATTTGCAGAAAACATAAGCCAAGCATATACATATGTGTGTATGCCATATCACACCCAAATCTCAGAGTAACTATGATGTGAAGGAGGCATTTTAATTTAATCCAATTGTGTAAGCTTCTGGAAAATGCAAACTAATCTATTTTTATCAAACATAAGCAGCAGTTTCCCAGAAATGGTTGAGGGTGTTGAGGAAGCATACATGGGAAGGGTTATATATAACCTTAAGAGACTTTCTGAAGGTGATAGATGTGTTCACTATCTTCATTGTAGTGATTATTTCAAAGGTCACATATGTCAAAATTTGTGAAAACATACACATGTATAATGCAGAATAAATTTCATGTTAGTAATGCATTGATCAAGCTGTCATTCTCATGTGGTATCTATAATTTAGTTGGCAAGAGGTCTTAGTGCTTAAGTTATACAGGAAAAGTTAAATTTTTCTAATTTAGAAATGTGAACCATTTCTCATTTATGTGAATAAAAAGATGAGTACACAAAGTCCCCTAGAATTTTCCTAATTTATTCCTGTTCCATTATTGCAATATATTGGTAATGCTTATGAATGTAGATTATCCAGCTCCAATTTTGTCCTTTACTTATAGTTTCAGAGAAAAGCATACTGTGGTACCACACAATTGCTTATCAACATATATAATACATGTAAATAATTCGAAATTGTTCTAGTTTGCCTTCAATTGCTTTCACGAAAAATTCTGATCAGTACCAGTTTGGGGAGGAAAAGGTTTATTTGGTTTACATCTCCCAGGTCATAGTTCATCACGGAGGGGGCCTAAGGTAGGAGCTCAGGGAAGGAACCTGGATGGAAGAGCTGAAGCACAGACCATGGTGGAACTCTACTTGCTGGCTTGGTCTCCTGGCACAAGCTTAACCTGCTTTCTTACACAATACAGAACCACTTTCCCAGGGTGGCACTGCCCACAGTAGGCTAGACCCTCCCATGTAACTCAGTAATCATGAAAATGCCCCACAGCCTGGCCACAGGCTAGTCCACTGGGGGAACTTCCCCAACTGAGGCTGCCTCTACCCAAGTGTGTCAAGTTTATAACTAAAGCTATCCAGCAGAGGTGTTATAGAAATGTCTTTATTTTCATAATTGTGTGTATCTTATATCAAGCATGTCACAAATTACATTATATATTCTACTTTTCTTTGTGTATTGAAAGGCAAACCATTGAAAAAAATATGGACTTTATTTAGGTTGAAGCAGATGAAGATAATATCACAACACTGGATATAATCCTTTCCTTGTATAATTCAAGTTACAATCATTATTTCTGTTAATAAATGCTTACTAGCTCTCAAATAAAAGTAGGAACTCAGTTAACATGAGAACTTTTAAAGAATTATAAGACAAAAGTCTCCCTAGCATCACACCATCTTAGGTCTCAGATGCCCATGGGTCACAGGGATCTATCTTATACCAGATCCACCATGCAGTTCATCTTCACACCATCTCATTTCAGCTCTCAGCACAGCCTGAGTCTCTGGGGGTCACCCACCCACCTCAGACTTCTGGCTTAGTGTTCCTACCCTGAGACATCCTAGTGCTCAACCACCTGAGGCTATCCTTCCCAGACCTGTGAAATCCCAAGCTAACATACCAGCCAAACTGTTCACATCGCAGCTCCATCCCAACCTGTTGATCCAGGTCAGTGTGCAGTCAGTCTTAATATCCCAACTCAAAAGATGTACCTGATCTTTCCCATGGCACCTGCCTCCCTCAGAACTGCCTGCCATTTTGTCAAGTATACCATGCATCACTCATCAAAAAAGCTTCTTTGTGCAACAGATGAAGGCTACTGCAGAGTTCCACAACTGATCACACATAGAGAATATACCTCTGAGAGATGCCCAGCCCTAAGTGACAGATCCACAGTGGAAACACTACACCCAAGGCTCACGGAACATAGCAGATCAGGGGCTAGACAGAATACTTATAAATCCCTCAACTCTCATCAGTAAAGCTTCTTCATACAAAAGAATGTGATGCACACCGAAGGCTACAACTGGCTAGGTGTTAGAGAATAAGATACTGCAGAGTATGTGTCCCTGGATAGGACTCTATATTAAACCTCACCCACTCACAACTCAGGGACCATTGTTGAAGAGGGGGCAGAAAGATTGTAAGAGCCAGGGTTAGTGCATGAACATAAGGAAACAAAGGCTCTCAGACCACTGGGCACTTGCTCATGTGGACTTGCAACAAAGATGACAGCATGCACAGGACCATGCCAGTTCAATCAGATGAAAACAGCATAGAACAAGGGAAATGGGCAGCAGACCCCAACCCTAGCAGAGGAACTATTGGCAATTGATTATTGCAGGCTGAGGAAGAGAGATTTTCTTTCTTTTTTCTTTTCTTTCTTTTCTTTTCCTTTTTTTTTTTTTTTTGTCTTTTTGAGATGGGGTCTGTCTGTAGCCCTAGTTGTCTTGGAACTCACTATGTAGATCAGGCTGGCGGCCTTGAACTCACAGAGACCTGCCTGCCCATGCCTCCCAAGTGCTGGGATTAAAGAGGCACACCACCACACCCCGCTTGGAAGAGTAGATTTTCTTTTAGGGAGTGACTCTAGGTAGGCTCACTAGCCTCCAGTGGATGAACTTGAGATATCTGGGTACAAATGCTTGTCTGGTTAGGACATGAATGCTTGACAGAATGTATGAAATCTGGTTGCGGGGTAAGGGAGGATCTGCTAATGGGAGAGGGTGTGTCTAAATTTGATTGAGATCTATTATATGAAAGGCACAAAAACTCAATAAAAATATTTTTTTAAAAAAACCTGCACTTGGATCTGGAGTGATAGCTCAGTGGTTAAGAGCACTTAGTGCTCTTGCAGAGGACCTGGGTTAAATTGCCACCACTCACATGGCACCTAGTAACTGTCTGCAACTTCAGTTCTGTGGGATTCAACTCTCTTTGGGCATTGCATGACCATACACTTGCAGTCAATATGATTATACACATAAAAATAAATAAATAAATAAAATAAAAGTTGCACCTATCTCTAGCTAAACTGAGACCACTCTTTCACCAGAACTGTACATCAACATGAAGGGGCGCCAAAACGAACATCAAGCACTACTCAGCAGGGCCAAAGCCTGATGAGTTGGAGAAACAACAAACAAGATATAAACAAACATTCATCAGGGATGAGGTCACTTACTCATATCAAGATAGACCATCACATGATTCCAGATCCTCAGTGAATGAGCACAAATAACACGAATAACCAAGACAAGATGATGAACACAGAAATGAACAACCCCATCATAAAGTTTCCTGAGAAAGACAACCAAGTGCATGCAGAGGACAATGATTTCAAATATCCAATGATAAATATGTTCAAGGAATTCAACAAAGACACAAATAAGAAACTAAATGTAGAAACACTGACAAATGATTGACTAAAATAATTAAAACAATTTAAAACATGAAACAAATTTAATAAAGAGAATCTATGAGGAAAGCCAATCTGAAGTAAAACTTAAAAGAAAAAACTCAGGAACTCAGAGAAAAAGGTTACAGGAAAGAAGAAAAAAAGACAGTGGAGGAAATAGAACAGAGAAAGTCTGATCTTAAAGACAAGCTTGGGGAACTAGAACGCTTAATCAAAGAAAATGTCAAATCTAAAATAGGCCAGGAACAGAATATGCAAGACTTCTGGGACATGGCAAAAATACCATATGTACAGATCTTAGGTATAGAAGGAGAAAGAAAACTCAGGGCGAAGGAATAGAAAGTATTTTTAATAAAATCATAGAAGAAAATTTCTCAAACCTAGGGGAAGAGATGCATACCAAGGTACAAAAGACATACATTACACCAAGTAGACAGGACCAGAGTAGAAATGCCTCACATCATATAATAGTCAAAAGGATAAACATACAAAACCAAGAAAAGAAAAATATACTGGAATTTGTAGAGAGAAAGATCAAGTCACATATAAAGGCAGTCCATCAGAGAAACAGTTGACTTTTCATTGGAGACTATGAAAGCCAGAAGGGCCTGAACCAATGTCATACAAGTCATGGAAGAACACAGATTTGAGCTCAGATTATTAGGCCCAGCAAAACTATCGATTGTAATTGAAAAAGAAAAAAAAATCCATGATAAAAATATAGTTAAGTATTTATGCCCATAAAACCATCTCTATAAAGAATGCTCAATGGAATACTTAGCTCAAAAGAGGTTAAATGCTCTTGAGGGCACAAACAATAAATAGATTACTCTAAAACAGTCAAACCAAAACAGGCCTAAGAAAACAGCACTATAACACTTAGGGGCAGAAAGATTAATTAATAAATACTGATCAGTAATAACCCTCAATATTATTAATCTCAACTCCCCAGTAAAAGGACATGAGTAACAAATAAGATTGGAAAACAGAATCCATAAATTTGCTGCCTCCAAGAAACCAACAATGATGAACAACCCCTTAAGATAATAGGATGGAAAAGCTATTCCAAGCAAATGGATCTAAGAAACAAGCAGGGGTAGGTAGTCCAATACACAAACAAATAGACGTCAAAGTAAAATGTCAGAAGACACAGGAAAGGTCAATTCATATTTATCAAAGGAAAAATAGAACAAGAAGAAATTGCAATCCTAAACATAATATGTACCTTGCATAGTGGCATCCAATTTCATAAAGAAGAGATTACTGAATGAAAGTTGAAATATCATCTTTGTATCCTATATGATCACAAAGGAATAAAACTAAATATCAACAATAATAAAATTGGGAAAAATACACAAATTCAAGGAAGCTAAACAACAGATTACTGAATGAAAATTGAATCATGGGAGAAATCAAGAAGGAAATAAAAAGTGTCCTAGTATTAAATGAAAATGAAAATATAACAGACCAAAAAGCTTTGGCACACAGTGAAGGCAGTTGTAAGAGGAAAATTTATAGCACTAAATGCTGCACAAGAAAATTAGAAACATCTCATGTAAACAAATTAATAACATACCTAAAAACCTTGGAAAACCAAGAACAAACAATACCTAAAAAGAGTAGATAAGAAGAGATAAATAAAAGCAAGGTTGAAACTAATGAAATGGAAATGAAGAAAACTGTACAAAGAATCAATGAAACAGAGTTGATTTTTTTTTTTTTGAAAAGATTAAACATTGACAAGGCTGGGTGTGGTGGTGCATGCCTTTAATCCCAGCAGTTGGGAGGCAGAGGCAAGCAGATCTCTGTGAATTTAAGGCCAGCCTGGTCTACATAGTGAGTTCCAGGCCTGCTGGGGCTACAGGGAGACCCTTTCTCAAAAAGACCACAAAACAACAACAAATGATTGACAAACCTTATTCAAAATGAATAAGCTCAGAGATAAAAAGAGAAACACTACAACAGACCCAGGGGAAATTCAGAAAATCATAAAGACATACTATAAAAATCTACATTCCACTAAGCTAGAAATTCTAAAAGAAATGAATAGCTTTCTACATAAATACAACCCATTAAAACTTAATGAAAATGACGTAAATCATCTAAACAGACCCATTACAAACAATGAAATAGATAATTAAAAATCTCCCAACTATAAAAGGGCACAGGACCAGATGGATAGAGTGCAGAATTCTACCAACACTTCAAATAAAAACTAATAACAATGCTGCTCAAGTTATTCCTTAAAATAAAAAAAGGACTATTCCCAAATTCCTCTTATGAATCCAGTATTGGGCTAATACCAAGCAGACAAAGACTAAACAAAAACAAAAGAAAATTATAGACCAATCTCTCTGATGAACATGAATTCAAAAATTCTCAATAAAATACTCACAAATTGAATATAGGATTATTTGAAAATATTATCCAGCATGATCACTTTCCTTCATCCCAAAGGTGCAGGGATGTTTCAGCATATATAAATTAATAAATGTAATCCACTACATAAACAAAGTCAAGGACAGAAACCAATGATTATCTAATTAGATTCAGAAAAGGGCTTTGAAAAAATCCAGCAGCCATTCATAAATAAAAATCATAGAGAACGTAGGCATACAGGGGACATTCATCAACATATTAAAGGCAATGTACCAGAAGCCCACAGCAAATACAATAAATGGAGAAAAGCTGAAAGCATCCCCATTAAAATCAAAACAAGCTAAGGATGTCCACTTTCTCCATTCTTGTTCAATTTGGTATTTAAAGTCTTAGCTAGAGAAATAAGACAAAGAAAGGAGATAAAGGGAATACAAGCTGGAAAGGAAGAAATCAAAAAGTCTTTATTTGAAGACAATATGATTCTAAGCATAAAGGGTACTAAAGATTCCACCAGAAAGCTCCTCAAGATAATGAACACATTCAGTAAAGTAACAGGATATAATATTAGCCACCCCCCACACCCCAAAAATAAGGAGCCTACCTATACACAACAACAAACATGCACAGAAAGAAATCTGGGAAAGGGTCCTATTCACAGTACCATCAAAACTTATAAAATAATTTGGAATACATCTAACAAAGGAAATGAAATTCCTGTACAATAAAAACTTTAAGACACTGAAGAAAGAAATTGAAGAAGATACCAGAAGATGGAAAGACCTCCCATGCTCATGGATTCATAAGATTAATATTGTGAAAATAGCCATGCTCCGAAAATCAATCTACAAATTCAATGCACTATCCATTAAAATTCCAGAAAATTCTTCACAGAAGCTCCAAAATAATCTCAAATTTCATATGAAAACACACATTTTATGGCCACTTGAATTTTGACAATAAAACCAAAAATACACACTGTGGAAAAGATGGTTTGTTCAACAAATAGTGCTGATCAAACTGGAAAAGGGCATGTAGAAGAATGGAACTAGGTCCATATTTCTCACCATCTATAAAACTAAAGTCCAAATGGATCAAGGTCCTCAATATAACACCTGATTCCTTGAACCAGAAAGAGAGAAAGCGGGGAAGTCATTGAAAATTACAGGCACAGGAGTCTGATCAGGACTCCTATAGCTCAAGTAATAGGTCCAACAATTGACAAACAGGAAGATATGAAACTTAAAAATGTCTGTACATCAAAGGAATCCATCATTTGAGCGAAGAGGTAACTTACAAAATGGTAGAAAATCTTTACCAGCTATATGTCTGGCAGAGGGTGCAGAGCTAGAATATATAAAGAACTCAAAAAACTAAACATCAAAAAAGCAACCCATTTAAAAAGGGGACAATGACTTGAACATGGAGTTCTCTAAAGATAAAACAGAAATTGCTAAGAAATCCTTTTAAAAGTGTTGAGCAGCTTTAGTCCTCTCAGAACGGCAGAGATTAAAAAAAATTAAAAATGACAAATCCTGGTGAATATGTGGAGAAAGGGGACACCTTATGTGCTGTAGATGGGAGTGCAAACTTGTGCACCCACTCTGAAAATCAGTGTGGAGATTCTTCCAAACGCTTGAAATTGATCTTCCATATTACCCAGCCCTCCCACTGTTTTGAATGTACTCTAAAAACTCTGTACTCTGCTACAGGAAAACCTTTTCATGCATATCCATTGTTGCCCTTTTCATTATAATAAGAAATTGGAAACAACCTAAATGTCCATCAACTGATGATGAATGAATAATGAAGGTGTAGTACCTATACAGAATGGAACATTATTCAGTTCTTTAAAAATGAAATTATGAAATTCACAGGTAAATGAATGGAACTAGAAGCAATGATTCTTAGTGAGGTAACAGACTCAGAAGGCAAATGTCACACGCTCTTTCTCATAGCTTGATGCTAGCTTTGAAATATTAGATATGCATTTTTCAATTTAAAAATTCAGAAAAGTCAAGAAACTAATTAACAGTCATGGGTAGGTGGGGGGGAAGGCTTTCTGGAAGGCTTGGTAGAATGCAGTCATATTAATGAAGAGGAAAGGGGACCATTAGACTAGGAAGAATTAAATGAGGTGAGGAATGGGAGAGCAGGGCAGAGGAGGTAGTATAAACAGAGGTAAGTAACAGTAACAGCCATTAGAAAAAGTCATATGGAAACCTATCACTATAGAAGCCTCTTGATGTATTTACACATCCACCATAAAACACATTAAAAGGGAGTTATCCCGTAATGGGGACATTGCCCTTACTAGATATCATAGGCTAATAAAAAAATAAATAAAATAAAAAATAAAATAAAATAAAAAATCAAAAACCAACCAAATAAAAACTCAATGCCAAGAATGGACACGCTCTACAGAAACTCTTGACCACAGGTCCCATAGACCCTCTAACAATGCTGGATATTGCCCCTGCTCTTGATCACCCACCAGAAATGGATGGTAAGTCCATATTGCTGAAGATAATCCAAACATGATCTGTTGAACAAATAGGGAGAAATTCAGTTGGTGGTGACCTCAGAACTTCATCTGCACTGACTAGTGTTCATAGTGCTGGAAGGTGCTATACAAGCTACTAGAAGGAAAAAAATCATCATCATCTTTACCCAGCTGTGAACCTTGGGGGCTACAATAACAAATGGCCTGGAAAGATATTCCCATCACAAATATTGTGGGAATAACCAGCCACTCTTTAATTGGATTTAAGTTCTATTTCCTAGAATGGAACACACAACTGACATTGATAACAGGTTTAGGAATCTGGAGCTAGACAGGTCACAGGTCATAGGGAAAAATATAATATTGCTTTTCTATTAAATAATTATTGTATTAAACTGAGTCTTAATGGCTTATTGTCATATCCAGAGATTAATGCATCTCTCATCTCACAAGAGAAGTTTCCTTATTCAGCACATGGTGATTAACATAGAACTGCACAACTAGACAATGTGCAGAGAATAAAAGGCTGCATAGTGCTTATCCCTGAACAGGACACCTGTATCAAACTTCTGCTCCCAAGGCTCAGGGATCATTGCAGAAGAGGGTGTAGAAGACTAAGAGCCAGAGGTGGTGTACGACCACAGGGAAACAGTTTTCCAGACAGCTGATCACTAAGCCACATGAACTTATAGCAAAGGCGGCAGCATCCACAAGGCCCATGAAAGCTCAAACCAGAAAAAAAAAAAAATCCCAACAGAGACACAAGGAAGCTGGTATAAAAGCTCCAAGCTGGTCTAAAGAAGTTGTAGCAGGAGATGGCTGCCGGGAGGGCAAAGATAGTCTCTTAAGCATAGATCTTCGGTAGGTTAACCAGGCTCCAGTGGATGGACCCTCACTAACAGGAAGATTCAAGTTAGACTCTGTAGGTCTCATTATAAATATAATAGAGTACATTAAATTTGGCAGGTGGCAAAGAGGGGAGATGATGATGATGGTGAGGAGAATCTAAACACCATCAAATTATAGTGTATGAAAATTTCAAAAAATTCAATAAAAAATGTAACAAAATAAAAACAGTATTCAGTACTAAATTCTACAGTTCAGAAAAATAGCTTCATATGTGAGTGATGAATCTTTAACTTTAGTGTAAACTGAAAATTATGTCTGGCTAAGCTGCTTTGTATCAGACTTTAATGATAAGATAGAAATGAATGAATGGTATAAATTGCTTCAGGAGCTTCTCCACTGCAGATGAATGAAATGAAACATCCACACTCTTTGGCTACTTTTCATTTGTAAGCCTTTTGTGAGTGGGCCAAGTTTGTATTTATGTAATATCACATGCAGAGATCCTTCAAAACACAAATCTGTCAGAAATAATCAAGAATGTGAATCCATGTCAGAGTGGAAGAAATGTGAGGCACTTCTAATAGTGCCTTTCACTACTTTAAACGTGAAGTGCCTAGAGCTCTTGAGAGCATCTGTGTTCACTGCATTTGAAGGGGATTTGTAACACCCGCATTTCAATCCTAAATGTGACAAAGACTGAACCTAGTACCCACATTACTGTATATAGCATAGCGAATGGAAAGCATCTTTAAGGAAATGCATCCTATTACTCCATTCAGGAAACATTTTAGTATGACAAGGTATGTTTGGGAAATGGTATATGTGAAATAATTAATACAGAGTCTCTTGTTTCACAAAGCTTAAAACTCCAGGGGGAAACTAAAATTAGGAAAACATTTTCTTTAAAGTAGAAGATGTGGGCAGTAGTGGTTGGTGGGCTAAGAGTGAAGGTTTTAAAACGAGGGAACATGGTCTCACCACAAGTTATGAACTCCAGTACTGGTTTGACCATAAAAACTTAGGCTACACTAAAAGTATAACTGACATTATTATTCTATGGTTTTCTTACTTTGTATCTTGAATATAAGGAATATGTTTGAATATATTGTTTGTGCTACTTTATTTAGTCCTGGAAATGTGATTTCTCATTAATGAATTTAAAAAATGGTCTACTTGAGTGCCAGGAAATGCTTTCTAACTCAGGCCCTTTGGTCTCTTTGCTATGAATTTTCAGCTAGTCTACCTGTCCTCAGACATACAGCTGAGTGATGTAGATGAGCACATTTTAGAAACAATGAAAGAAACTATAGGCCATCAATTTCCTTGGAGAAATTTTTCTTTATTTATAATTCTAAAAAAAGTATAGTCTTGGTTTTCATGGATATATTTTTATCAAAATATGTGAAATTTACATGAAAAGCATACACATTTAACCAGCCACAAACTTATAATCTTGTACATATTCACCGGTATACTTAGGAAACGGAGCTAGTATCATACAGTAAATTTTATAATCTTTTTATGCATCACTGAGGTCTTATTAGCAAAGGAATGTCTGCTTTGTCAATCACTGAAGACTTGTGAGCTTCTTTCAGCACCAGGATGTTTGTGAAAGGACAAGCACCATTTCTTTTCTCTTCTTTGCAACAGTTACAGATGATGGCCCAGAAACATGTTCTCCCAAAAAGAATATGACAAAAGAATTCTTTCCAGAATAAATTATAATTTTAAGAGGAAAAGTTTAATAAGCATATTGTGCTGGATATCTTTAGTGTCGACTTGGCACACCTGGGTTGAGGGAGCCTCAGTTGGGGAATTGCCTCCATTGGACTGGCCAGTGGCCATGTCTGTGGGGGCATTTTCTTGATTGTTGAGTGATGTGGGAGGACCCAGCCCACTGTTGGTAGTGCCACCCCTGGGCAGGTGGGCCTGTGTTGGATAAGAGAGCAAGCTGAGCAGGGGCCAGGGAAGCAAGCTAGTAAGCAGCATTCCTCCATGGCCTGTGCTCCAGCTCCTGCTTCCAGGTTCCTGTCCTGAGTTCCTACCTTGGGCTCCCTGATGAAGTGCAACCTGGGAGATGTCAGCTGAATAAACCCTTTCCTCTTCAAGTTGGTATTGGTCAGAGTGTTTTGTCACAGCAATGGAGAAACAAACTAGGACACATATGTCCTATTTACTTTCTATTGCTGTGATAAAACACTCTTACAGAAAACAACATGGGGACAAAAGTGTACCCATCCTACACTTCCAAGCGGCAGTCTATCTTCGAGGGAAGTCATGCAGGAGCTCAATGCAGAACCTGGAGGCAGGAACTGAAGCACAGACCATGGAGGAATTAGTACTGGCTTGCTTCTCTGTCCTGTGCTCAGCCTCATTTCTTATATAGGCCAGGACCACCTTCCTCAGTAATGGCATCATCCACATTGGACTGGGCCTATGCACATCACTCAACAATCAAGAAAATCCCTCACAGACATGCACACAGACTAATCCAATAGACGAAACTCCCTAGTTGAGGCTCCCTCTTCCCGGGTATACCAAGTTGACAACTGAAGCCAATCATGATGGAGTGAAACATTATCATTATTAACTATGAATACAATGATGACTACTATAGTCACCTCTCCCACACGTATGTGTATTCACAGATGTGTATAAATGCATCTATAGTTTGTATGTATGCCCATATTATATATAATTATATTTGTGTATAGAAGTATAGACAGCAAAAAGTGTAGATTGATCTCTAGT
>NW_008329138.1:3495576-3498097 GCF_000622305.1 Nannospalax galili | reverse complement strand
TGTATTCTGGGAACACATAGTTTGACAAGCAGAAACCTATATTTCATATACATGCCTACATTACTTAAGCAGACAAATGCTTCTATTGTCTATTAAGCACCTGTACTTAGAACTAGCCTTATGAGATGCTTAGCTTATGTGCTGTGCTATACAACTTGCTAAAATGCATAAGGCATTATAGTGATATATTCTTACTCTTTTCATTCTTAAAAAGGCCAGGCGTGGTGGTGCATGTCTTTAATCCCAGGACTCAGGAGGCAGAGGCAGGCGGATCTCTGTGAGTTCAAGGCCAGCCTGGTTTACATAGTAAGTTCCAGGACAGCTGGGGCTACAGGGAGACCCTGTCTCAAAAAGACCAAAAAAAAAAGAAAGTTACAGTTACATAAGGTTTTGCAATTTCATAATTTTCCAAAGTACACTATAATATACTCATTATTTGTTGCTTTAAAAGCAACCAGGTTTGTCCTAGTTTCCTTCAGTCCTTCATTTTAAAAACATTTTTTTCCATAAAAAGACCATATTAGAAAACTTATGGTTAAAGTGTGACTCTTTCCACCACTGTATCTCTTTCCAACCTTACCATCTGTAAGGGAAAATTATGAGTTTACCCAAGCACCAGGGGCCTTACTTGGCACTCAATTTTCTGTTCTCCCCGAAATCAAAGACTGATCCTAGTTTTCACATCATTGTGAATTCTATTGCTGAGAAAATGTCCTCCAGAGTAATTGTGTTGTGGCCATGAGAATCCAGCGGTGAAGAAAAGCCATGGAGGAATTTGAAAATCCCAACGATATTTCAAGGAGCTATCCTGGCATTCCCACCTTGAGGCCAACCTTCCCACAGAAAGATTAGGAGACTAAGGTTGGCCCTTTCCTGAAGTTCTTAGAATCCTCAGGCTTCACGCGAAGGCCCATTGTAGCCCTGTTCATTTTGAATACACAATCCAGGAAGTAAATTTTACCATGATTTTCACTCAGGACTTTTACTTGCTGAGTCTATCCCAAGAATCAGACACATCTCTCACATGGGCTCCGGTTTAGTCCTGTTTCAGTAGTAAAATAATATAAGAATGAGTATAGATGTAAATATAAGTAGATATCTTTCTATGTATGCGTGTGTATATATATGTGTCATATATGTATATTTTATAAAATGTCATATCTACATCTTTGATGGATTTATCTTCTTTGTGATTTTCCTTGTGTAGTTTTACCTTTGCAATGCTGAGCCTGAATCCCAGGATATACATATTTTGGCATGTGTTTTACCACCTAAATGTATAAGTAGTCTGTTACTATTTACACTTACATCACTGTACATCAATGTGTGCATGTGTGCACATATGTGTGTGTAGTCAGAGAAAATAGGTAATGAAATGGAGCTTCATAGATTGTTCATAGATGGGAAATGGAGCCTCTGGAACAAAAATGCAACTTAATTTCAAGGTTTTTGTGGGATATAACATGAGCAAATGTCAAAAGGTAGAGAGGAAAATGCTCCCTGAGATCAGTGTAGTAACGGAGATATTTCCAAAAGACAACAGGAAGAGAAAATTATCTACACTGAAGCTGCCCAGCCTCTGGTTTTTATCGATGTCTTGTAGATCACTTAAGTAACTATGTGAAGGTAATAAGTTAATGGCCAAGTAAAAGAGCTAGAGGATTTCAAAGTGGCCTACATAAAGATCTCTATCTCCTTCCCCTATGACTCATCATAATCGTTAGTTACTCGAATAAAAAGGGTTAGAGACATTTATATACTACAGTAAGACTATTTTTTAGTCAGGCCCTGATCATGAGTCTTGGATTAGGAAATATATGAGGCTGTCTCTGAAGATGTTGACCTATCAACTTCCTGGGCAATTTTTGAAGTTGTACAAGGGACCTCCTTTAATAATATCTAGCATTTTTGCTGTGGTGGAAAAATTATGCAGAAGCGAATCCTAAGGTAAAATAGAGGTTTGATAATCTCTGTCACATTATTCCAAACCTTTGCTTCCCCCAGGCTGCTCTAGACCTGAATCGTACTATAGCATGGTGTTAGGAAGACACAGAGCTGCCCTGGGCCCTGTCTTGCTCATTCCTTGCAGTCTGATAATGTCTTCAGAAATGTGGCAGTCTAGGACACGTGCCAAGCTCCCTTCCCTCTCTGCTCTACAGCATTTCTCAACTCCCACAGTTCCGTCACCATTTCCTCTCACTGAGATTTACTTAACAATATTTTTATACATTAATTCCCTTTTCAATGTTTGTTTCATGAAGGAACTAGATTCACAAAAATCATAAATTACACCTCTGCATATGGTTTTGATCTCGGTCAAAAGAATCACTTTTATCAGTGTTATAATTACTTCTTTCCAATGTTTTAAGCTTATCAGAATGAAAATTTCAGTCCTTATATTAATTTTTAATTTGGGATGCTGAGATACAGTCTAAATTATTTTCCCAAGTTCACAGTGAAGAATGTGCTTATCCTCTATGTCCTGTTGAGTGTCAATTAATTGCTCCAAATTATGAAATAT
>NW_008329138.1:3484171-3495526 GCF_000622305.1 Nannospalax galili | reverse complement strand
TATTTGCTCCAAATCTTATGAAATATAATTTTTAAATTGTTTGGCACTCTTTTATTAAACACTATCAGGGAGCAGAGACAAAAATTATTTATTATTTGATATCTCAAAAGAAAACTGTCAAGACTAAGATATTTCTCAGAAACCTTCTCCCTTTCCTGTGTATATGTCCTTCCGTAAGGCTTATTACCTGGGTGTGCTGAATAGCTTCAGATGTCACCTTTACACACCTGGGTGGAGGGCCCCTCAATTGAGGAATTTCCTCCCTTGGATTAGCCTATGAGCATGTCTGTAGGACATTGTCTTGATTGTTGAGTGATGTGGGAGGGTCCAGCCTATCGTAGGCATTGCCACACCTGGGTAAGTAACCCTGTGTTGTGTAAGAAAGCAGGCTGAGCACCAGCCAGGGGAGCAAGCCAGTAAGCAGCATCTTCCATGGTCTGGGCTCCAGGTTCCTGTCCTGAGTTCCTGCTTTAGCTTCCCTCAGTGATGCGCTGTGACCTGGGAGATACAACATAAAAGAAACCCCTTCCTCCGTAAGTTGGGTTTGGTCAGTGTCTTTAATCACAGCAAGTGAAACAAAGTAGACAACAAGTTAGTATCAGCATCATGGGATATTGCTGTGAGACAGGTATGATCAGGTTGTTTTGGGGAGGAGTGTACAAATGTTTGGAACTTTGGACTGGAAAAGCCATTGAGTACTCAGAGCTTGGTGAGCTGCTGCTGTGGTGCTTGGAATAGTCATACTGAAGAGTTGTAGATGATGGAGGCCTAACTTATGAAACTTGAAAGGGAAGCAGAGACTCTATCAGGGCTTTTTGTGTGGAATTTATAATTTTTTCTTTTACTATTTTATTTATTATTTTTATTTTATGCATGAATGTATTGCTTGAATGTATGTAAGTGAACCACTGTCATGTAATGCTTGCAGAGGTCAGAAGAGGGCATCAGATCCCCTGGAACTAGAGTTACAGATAATTGTTAACCACCATATGGGTGCTGGGAATCGAAAGCAGGTCCTCTGCAAGAGCAGCCTTAACCACTGACCCATCTCTCCAGCCCCAGGATTAAAATTTTTGGAAGTTAAAGTGAAACCTTTTGTGCTTTACTGGGACAACTGATGCTGTTAGCTGGGATTAAAATCAGCTGTGAGTAACAAGAGACTGGCATCACTGAGGTGAAATCTTCTTGGAAAAATTTCGTCGGGGTCAGAACACAGAAGTTGTGGTCTAGAGAATCCCCAAGACTCCATCTCAAGCTGGAGGTAGGCCTTGGAGATGTGCAAGAGTCTCCTACATGGTACTGGTTTTGAAGGCATGAAGGGATCATGTCAAGATAAGGCTTTGCACTGTACAAGGCCAGAAGAGGCCCTTTGTGAGGGTGCAGCCTCAGTTGAAATGGAGATCTCGGCATATTGGAGATGACAGGACCATGGGATAACTATCAAGTATAACTACCATGGGATAACTACTCTACAGAAGAGCCAGCCTGAACTCACAAGACAACTGGGTGTGCTGTGGATGGCAGAGCCAGAGAAACAAAGCTGCCCAAGCCCTTAGGAGCCCAGAAGACCATGAGTGAATCCCAGATGATCAGACTTGAGCTACATTGTTGGGCTTTGGATTTGCTTAATTTTGTTTGATTCTTCCCTTTTGAAATTAGGCAGTATTTAACTATTTTTTCTTAGAATTTTAAAGAGACTTTGAACTTTTAAAGTGTTTGAATTTTTGAAATTTTAAGGACTGACTTTGAAAGTTGTACTGTTTTATGTTGTAATATTAATATTGATATGAAATCTTTGGGCTAAGAATTGGAAAGGTTGTAATTTAATAGTGATGTGTTTGTGTATCAAGTTGACAAGGGGTCATCAATTGTGCTGAATAGCGACCATTAGCTGTCAACTTGGCACATCTAGATGGAGGGAACCTCAGTTGAAGAATTTCCTCCCTTGGGTTGACCTGTGGGCATGTCTGTAGGACATTTTCTTGATTGTTCAGTAATGTGGGAGTTCTTAACCCTCTATGGGAAGTGCCGCCACTAGGGAAGAAGTCCTGTGTTGAATAAGAAAGGAGGCTGAGCACAAGCCAGGTGAGCAAGCTTGTAAGCAGTGTTCCTCCATGGTCTGTGCTCAGATTCCTGCCCTAAGTTCCTGCCTTGGCATCCCTCAGTGATGAACTGTGACTTGGGAGATGTAAGATAAAAAGAAACCCTTTCCTCCCCAAGTTGGTTTTGTACAGTGTTCTTATCATAGCAATTGAAAGCAAACTAGAACACTGGGCTTGTAGTGTGTGTGAAACCACAGAGAAATATCTTAGTGATGTCAGGGGATAGAAGCATGTAGATTAGCCATTAATTCTGAAGTTATTCTGTAGTTCTGATGTCACAATTGGACTAAGTGAATGACTGATGAAGTAGTGCTATGTTACAGCCCTCAGAAGATGTCTATGATGTTTCCTTACTCCAAATTTCTGCAGAGGATAAAGAAGTCTAGCCACAGTAACAATGCCTATGTCACACATGAGGATATAAGACAAAAAAAGGACATCTAAAGATTTTATATATAGTGGCATGGCCTTTTGTGGGAGGAAAAAAAGAGATCAAAGCCATGTTTTGATTCTATCTTAGCTGAGTTGTTTTCTGTATTAGCAATACACAAACCTCTCCTTTTCTGATTGACTAGGTAATGTTTCAGATTTTGGGTTTTTTTTTTCATTGATGGGAAATGCATCCATATTTTGTCTAAGTACTTCAGAACTCATGTTCTAAAAATGTATTGATACCTTATTCAGAAACAATAAAAATCATTTGTATCATTATCAAGAGTGATCTGGTTTTGAAAGTAAAGTTCATAATCCTCCAAATAGTATAGTATAACAGTGGGAGAGCAGAATGTTTCCACCAAATGCCCTAGAGCTGAAACTAAACCCAAACTTTTACTTTGAGGAATCAAAGCTGGACATACTTACCACATGTGAAAGTAGCCATTCTTATGACCAACTGCAGCATCTAATCATCTTCAGGTCACTAGTTAGTGACCCTGAGAAAAAGGTTACTTCCCTTTAGGCATCTACCCATTGAACAAACTAACCAACTTGAACAAGAGATTAATGAAGGGGATCTAAGAGGAGAAACCAGAAACATGAAGAGAATATTTAAAGATGCGTTACAGGTTTGAAGAGGATCAAATGCTCCGAGCTGCCTCAGAAACTGAATAACTTGCTATGCCCAATCTCCATGAATCATTTCAATAAATCTCTCTTTCTTTATTACTGCTTGGGTTGCTTCATATATGTTGCATCTCAATGTTCTTAACAAGAAAACAAACTGTAATTACAGCTTTCCTCACATCACTCTCTGATCCTCCCAGTGTCTTCTCACATTCCTTGGTACATTTCTGTTAGATAACTCTAACAGAAGAGTTAGAGACTCTTCACTTTCAATCCCAATGAACACTTTCATGGAACCAGGAGAACATCTCTGTCTCCAAGTGCAGATGCAGGTTAGGTCTTTAGCAAATCACTGTAATCGATAACCTGAAGAGTTGGGTGGCTCGGATCTGATTGCACAATCTTAAGTTTTTAGGAAATTTAGGACTGTAATTCTTACACTACACTGTAAATTCTAAGGTATAGAGACTGCATATTTTCCCTATGTCAAAAAGTAAAATAAATAAGTAAAAACTATAATACTGAAAAATCCCCTAAATTTTTACAAGAGGAGAGAGTCATGTATATGCACTATTAAAAGAGATTGCAACATTTTACAGGTTCAGGACTTGGCTCTGAATGCTTTCTTGCCACACTCACATGACCGTTAGTGGTCTAGTGCATGGCCACTATTTGCTTGACATTTTTCATTTATAAAATGGTTATTATAATTTCCTTTGTCCCTAGGTTAATCATATGAATTAAAGGAGATTGCATCTTAATGTTTCATTATCCTAAACGTTAAATAGTCCTTTCCATCCTAAAACATGAAAGTAAAAATGTCATTTAAACTCAGACCACAATTATGGAATACCTTTAAATGCTTTCCAGCATAAATACATGTATTTTTGGATTGTAATGGGTCTGCCTTTATATTTCATTTTCTTGAATACCTTTAGCAGAGAACAGAGACCACAATGAACATAGCTTGCTGATGCTATCTGTTAACAGGTATAAGGCTCATTTAAGGTCTATCAAAGAGGCATTTTGAGTATGATTCTTTGTTTAAAGTTCATGATTGGTTTTGTTGAGTCTGACATTTTCCTCTCAGCAATAGCCAGTCAAAACACCAGTCCATAATTACCATTTCTCTTCCAGATCTAAAAGAACTGAGACTGCTCAGGCCAGCCCCTCCAACCCTAGGTGAAAAACTTAGTAATCATGCTGCAAAGAACAATGAATACTCAGGCTACAAACAGTGATGAAGCTTCCATTACCTGCTGACCAGTATTGATCCATCCATTAATGTCTGCTTTCTAGAACTGCTTCTAGTAGCAGCATTTTTAGGTCAGATTCCTTACAGGCAGAGCCCTGAGAAAGTTTATTCACACATTGTACAGTGGTTTGAATGACAAATGTCTCCCATAGGCTCATGTGTTACAATATTTGGTCTCCAGTGGATGGGTGCTATTTGGTGATGTTTTAGAACCTGCAGAGGTAGAACCTTGTTGGAGGAATTACATCACTGGAGAAGGGCTTTGAGCATTTATTGCTTTGTTCTGCTCCCTGTTCCCCCTCTTTGATTCCTGTATGTGGATAAAAATGTGATCTCCAGCTTTCTGTTCTTTCCACCAGGCTAGTCCTTCCCACCACGATGAACTCTATCCCTCTGGAAACAGAAGCCAAAGGAAATTCTTTTTTTGTTGCATTCCTTTTTATCATGGTATTTTATAACAGCAACATAAAAGTAAGTAATTCATAAATTGGTATCACGAAAATGGGACTGTTGCTATGAAGAACCTGGCCATGTTGGAGAACCTGGCCATGTTGGGTTCTAGAGGAATATGGAAGTCTTTGCAACTTTAGACCACTGATGCTCTAAGCATGGCCGAGCAGGCCATTCTAGTAGGGACATGGAGGACAATAGTGCTGAAAGCAATGAGGAAAGTGGTAGCCTGGCTCATGAGGTTTCAGAGGTAAAAGGACTTTTAGGCAATGGGGCTATAGGGATTTTATGTGATACTTTGGCAAAGAATCTGGGTGTACTCTGCCTATGTCTTCAGAATTTATACGAGGCTAAATTTAAAAGTAATGGACTAATTTCTTTGGTCAAGGAAATTGCAAGACAGCATAATGTTGAATATATAGCATGATTATTACTGTTATGCAAGTCTACAATGAGATAGAGCACACTTGCAACAGGAATACATTTTTTAAATGTGCAGCTTCAAGAGTTAAAGAATACCTGGGAACAATGTTGGAGGCAAGTCACCTGCTGAAAAAGAGACAGCAATTGTTAAAGAGATTATCACCATTAAAGAGAAGATTCCTGCTCTGCAATAGAACAACCAAGAAGGTTCCTTCAGGTCGAGACTGTACCAGCTGAAGTTCCAGTTTGTGAAATGAAAGAGCCTAAGGAAGTTTTGTTTGTAGAAAGTAAACAAAAGCATAACAATTATGGTTCAAGGGGACACAACTTCAGCCAAGCTGGTAGCTAAACATGGCAGCATCTTTCACAAGGTACTGGTTTTGGATGGAAAACTGAGGGACTTGTGGATTCTTCCTCCATGGTTTCAGAGAGTCACTGAGGCTATGTGCAGCTAGGTCTGAGTCCTTGTGAGGATGCTCTGAGAGGCAATTATGTGAAACTATGTAAGTGAAGCCTGGGCTACCCTAGAGAATCCAAGGGTGTCAGAGCTGTGATACATCTGCTAAGGAGATCTGAATGTAGTGAGTGTAATCAGCCTGAGAAAGAATTTTATACTGCAGATAGCAAAGCTGGGGATGTGGAGGCATCTAAACTCTTTGAGACTAATGCCTCAGACACCAGACATGAGCTTACAGGATCTGGTATTTGCTCTGCTGGGTTTCAGACTTGTATTAGTTCAATCTTTACTCATGCTGCCCCCATTCTCCCTTTTTTGAATAATAATGTATATTCTGTCACTGTATATTGGAAGTATATGATTCATATATTCAATTTTATAGAGAATCACAGTTAAAAGACTGCCCTCAATCTCATAAGGGATTTTGGAATTTGAAATGTGTTTGTTAAAAACTATGGGGACTTTTGAAGTTGTACTAAATGTATTTTGCATTATGATATGTGCTGAGCCATATTACATGGGGGCCAGGAGGAGAATGTAGTGGTTTGAATGAGCAATGTTCCTCATAAGTTTGTGTATTTGAACACTTGGTCCCAAGTTGCTATTTAAGGAGGATATAGAAACGTTAGGAGACGTGGAGTCTTGCTGGAGGAATTTGATCCCTGGTGGCAGACCTTGAGTGCTTATAGCCTCACTCAGTTTCCTATTCCTTGCTCTGTTTCCTGTGTGTGGATGAAAATGTGATGCTTCGTCATTGTCTTCCTGCCTCCATGCCATGGTCTTCCTACCATGATGGATTCTCTCTCTCTGAAAGTCAAAACAAAATACATTGTTCTTTAAGCTACTTTTAGTTATGATATTTTATCACATCAACAGAAAAGTAACTAATACAGATTTTTCTACAGAATTTATAATGTAGTGGAGTAAGTAGGAGAGAAAATATAATGAACTGATCAAAGTTGACTAGCCATGTCTTTGGCCTACTCTTGTCCTAATCTAGAAGAATCTCATCAAGCTCCATGTGAGTTCCTTTCTCTAGATGTAAGAGGTCATCCTCTTGTTTCCATTCCTATCACTGATCTAGGGGGCTGCAATTTGAAAATGGTAAGGGATATGATGTTTAGCTTCCTACGCAAGAGTGTTGCCACCAACACAGGACTATCTAGTAGAAAAAGTGAGAGTTATTGAGATGTATGCAGTGACCACTAAGGGGAATATGAATAAGTCACGAAAACCATCTCTTACCCTCAATAGAAAGACAAGAAAGTCCAGGCGTGGGTGATGCAGAGCTTCAGTGCCCTGCCCTAAATCTCATTTCTTGGAGCTCATAATTTTAAAAGATTCCTTTTGCTAGAAGTCACAACTCTAACAAAACTGGTATGCCACTTCACACAGAGAGACAAGGAATCTTACCTAGACCAAGAAGAAAGGGGAGTGTCATCAAACAGGAAACGAAAGAAGGAGGCAACATCACTAGACCTCATTCTAAAAGCAGGAACAACATTGAGAAAAGCCAAGGAAGCTAAACCAAAAAAGAAAGGGGAAAAATAAGAGCACCTGAGCACAGAAAGCTAAAGAAAAATGATGAACGGAAAAAGATGCAACTAAGAAGTTAAAATGGAGGCAATGAAAGTAAACATGCAGAAAATATATCTTGATTGTAACTCTGTAAATATATGCCTAGATATATACATTTTTAAAATAGAGATGCAACATAGCTACCTTAAAAGAGGGCAGGGGAGGCACACGGACTTACCAGTATAGGACAAGAACATTACGTCCCTACAATACCAACTTCAAATTCATAAGCATTTTAACTCATTAAGAGTGATTTTCAAAATCATTTCAGAACATTTTATGTATGATTCTTTATAAAATTGCTTTTAAAATGTGGTGGTTTGAACGAGAATGTCCCCCATAGGCTCCAAGAATTTGTACATTTTGTCCCCAGCTGGTGGCACTGTCTTGGGAGGCTTTAAGAAGTGTGGCCATGCTGGAGGAAGCACTCACTGGGGGTGTGCTTTAAGAATTCTTAAGCCTGTAGTTGCTCTCTGCTCCCTGTGCCTGCCTGAAGATGTGAACCTCTGCTTTCTGCTCTTCGTCTGGCCACCATGCCTCCCTGCCATAATGAACTCTAATTCCCTGGGAACCACAAACTCTAATAAACTCTTCCTTTTAAATGTTCTCTTGGTCACGGTGTTTTATAACAGCAACAGAAAAGTAACGAATAGAATGATTTAATGGCTATTTAAAACTGAATTTAGTACTTGCATTTTCTTCCGAAAAAAGTGCTGAAAATATTTGATATCGATAATTTTTGTATGCATATAATTGAAACAAAAAGTTTGAAGCCAGTGCTTTATGTCCCCACATACTTGGTCATCAGCACTCTTCTTATAATCCCCTACCATTCTTAATCAAACCTTCAGAAGCTTAAATGATTATTGAGCAATTTATTTAGGATTATGGCTTAATTCATGATTCTACAATGAACATACTGTCAACTTTTAGGAGTAAAATCACAAGTAACAGCATAATCTTCTGGACCAAATAGGGTTTGAGCAATTTTAAAAACCCAGGATTTGAAGGAATTAATAGATAAAAGGATAGTTTCATTATGTGGTCAAGAGGTCATTTCATAAAAATATTTTAAATTAAAAATTAAAACTTTTGGTTTAAGATAAAGTGGATTGGCAAGACTTAAAGAAAATGCTGAGAAGGATTGCAAATTACTCACCTGATTGAAGGACTAATTAAAATTATCTTGAAGGCACTGGGTGTTTTTATCTTTGAATTTTTCTTCCAGTAAAATAATTGTCCTTTTGTTTTCCAGAGGAAAATATTCAAAGAAACCTAAATTGCTGCACTCAAAAAAAAAAGAAACAGGTAAAATGTCAGATGAGGGGCAGTTTGGGACCTCACCCTCCTCCATCTTGCTCTATCTCTGGACAGACAAAACATGTCAGAGTACTGTGAATGTTGGCAGTCATGGCCTTGTCCTGAACAGAAATACCTGTAAATTTAGAGAGACTCGGAATTCAGGAATATTAAATGCCAGTTCCTAAGCTGCGAGTCCATAGCCATGCAGTGGATTTCCCCCAGATAATTATGGTGTGGCTACACTCAAGCAAAACTAGAGTTTTGGCATGTTACTGTTCCTCCATTCTTCAAAGGTCACTTCAGAACTTTCTGTTACTCAGCCAGTTGTCTTTTAGGAAAGATTTGTTTTGGCCCACAGTTCCTGAGGTTTCTATCCATGGTCATTTGGCTCATATCTAGGAGCCTATGGCACTCAGAATATCATGGCCAAAAAGGGAGAGCATAGAGGGACAGAGCTGCCCATGTCATTGCAGACAGGAAAGAAACAGAGAGAGAGAGACAGAGAGAGAGAGAGAGAGAGAGAGAGAGAGAGAGAGAGAGAGAGAGAGACAGACAGAGAAACAAGATACACACTTCAAAGGTATACCCCTGATCACCAACTTCTTCTACCTGGGACCTGACTTCTAATATACATTCAACTATGAATTCATCCAAGAATTAATGTGTCAATGAGGTGAGTGTCCTGATGATGCAATCATCTGTCAACATCACCACTAGCCAGCCTTCAGCAGACGAAATGAGGTAGAGTATATTACATCTGAACCATAATGCACTTGGGTAAGAATCCTAGCCATTAGTTTTTCTAGGGCAATTGTTCTCAAGATTAGTTATTATCAGAACCACCAACAGGAATTGTTAAAATTGCTGATTCAAAGAGTCTGGAGAGGAACACAGTCCCTAAGTGCTACTGCTAATCTGAAGGTTTTCTGAATCTTTGTTTGTTTGGGGTTTTGTTTTTGGTTTTTCTCCTTCTTCCTCCCGCTTTATTGGACAAGTTTAAAATTACATTTTCTATTTTCTAAAACTTCAGTTGCTTTTGCATCTGACTTTTAAAAACTAGTTACAACAAAGGAAGCACAGCTGTCTAAGTGATATCATCAGTCTAAGACATTGAGGAAATATTATCAATTACAATGAACTGTAATTTCTACAGTTATGTGAAAGTATTCATTTATTAATATAGTTTAATATTTTATATCTATCAAGTTATATTCCTAATCAAATTATAAAAGCTACACATTAATTTAAAAAAGGAGAAAATATGGGCCAAATTAATTGAATGATTATATTCAATGTATATTTAATAAGCATATTTTCTATGTTAGTTTTAGCTCAATAGTACAAAACATGTGAAAGATGCCTCACTCTACTCCCTTGAGAGAGTACATTGTTGCAGTTCTGGACATTTTTCTTCCTAAGTGCAGTGAACAGCAGGTGTACTATTCCAAGTTCTGTCCATTGGGAGAAGTTCTTTTCAACACGGTCCTTCAGGAAGGTCCCAAGTGGATCTACAGCATTATAAATGCTTCCTAGCGATGCCTG
Organism: Nannospalax galili; assembly: GCF_000622305.1. NCBI lineage: Eukaryota > Metazoa > Chordata > Mammalia > Rodentia > Spalacidae > Nannospalax > Nannospalax galili. Next base: position 3,485,355 of record NW_008329138.1, on the reverse strand, counting down.
TCTATATTTCAGAATTATCTATAAATCAGAACTGAGTTATTTTTTATCTCTATCACTGATCATAGAAACTTCCCATGAAGCCATCAGTGCACATCAGGAGAAAGAAATCAGAGTGGGAATGGCAAGCTTCATATACCTTGTCTATCGATGTAAACAAAATATTTAGAAGACATTTGACAGGCATATCACCTCCACTTGCCAGAATAATGGTCGATGCTTCCCACTATGGTTTATGACTTACTTCCCTAGCTGCAGTTTCTTCTCTGGATTATAAAATTAGTTGTTAGTTCTCTCTTGTGGATTTGATCTTAAATCCAATCAGAAAGCAATTGGTTATACTTAATAACGATTGTACCAGTTGGTACTTGCTTGGCGCATGCTGTGGAACTCAAAACCTAGATGAATTGGTAGTAATAATTCTCTCCCAGAAGCTTATGTAGTATCTTTTGGCACTATGACACTGGGCAAACAGGGAAAGAGCTTCCAGTTCAGTCTAAGCCTGATTTCTCCATCTCCTACTGCCAAATTATGGGGTATTTTGAGGAATAAGGATTTACCATGTAGTTATAGCACGGAATCAACAGCAGTGCCCATATTCTTTTTGAGTCATGGGAGCATCCCTGACCAAAACCTCACAGGTTTGTAGCCCATCTCTGCCACTGGGGTTTTAATGCTGACAACCTTATAGCTTCTAGGATTGGCCTTTGCCATGACTAGTCACCTCACTGCTAGGTAAACCTGCCCCCACACTCAGATGAGTTACTGGTGTTGTTCTGATCTCAGGATAATGCCTTCCTTTCTGCAGAGAGTGCAGTGGGGCCCACTTACAGCCACCTGTTTTCCATTCTTTCTTTTCACTTTTGGTGAACAGCTGGTCAGGCTTTATAAACTCCAAAGACCTGTAAGCTCAGTATTTGATGCAAACACAAATCTTGCCACATTTGCTTTTGAATAACCTGTGCAGGACCCATCATCCACTCTCCCTTTTTTCATTTCTTCCTAAGTGCTCTAGTGCCTCACAAACATAGCTGTGTTTAGATCATGCATGTCTTCCAAAGCTTCTCCAACCTTACGAAGATCACCTTTTAAATGGGGGGCTAAGCAAAGACACTGAAGCCTGAAACTCATCTCAAGGTCCCTATTTGACCAACCTTTCTTTATAACTGAACTTTTGAGGTTTGTTT
>NW_008329138.1:3474764-3481630 GCF_000622305.1 Nannospalax galili | reverse complement strand
CTAGTAATAATCAGATACATCTCTTTCAAAACTGGCTGTAAATTTTTAGGTTCGCAGTTTAATTAATACAGTTATACAATATTGAACTCAGTATAAACTCTGTAAGACACAAAATTAAATGAGTTTTTAGCCTTTAAAGAAGATCTCCATTTCATTTTAAAATATGCTGTTTCCTACATTTTTAATGCTACTAACATTTAGTGTTTGCACATGTGCCTTTAATCTCCATGTATCTGATTATTACTAGTCACAGTCGGTTATGCTTAGATCCTTAGTACCTGAGTATGAATATAATTTTTAAGAGTCCATATGTATACCTAAAGGCTACATAACAAGAAACAATGCCAGACAGGAGATACCTTTCTTTGAGTTATTGGCCAGGGTGGCCCAAAAGACAGTAACCCAGCATAGAACTGGGAAACTGAACAGCAGATCCCAATCTTATCCTAAAGGAATATTGACAACTTATTGCTGCTAGATGAGGAACAGCTGATCTTCCTAAAACAAGGATCTCTAGATAGGATGACTAGATTTAGTGATGGACAAGCACTGGGGAATGGCTGGGGATGCTGATAACGCAGTGGACAGTAACAGGGATGACAGAGTATATAGGCTCCAGTGGGGAGGGGTGGGTGGCTATGAGAGGGTACCATTTGGGAAGTGGGCATATAGATGAATAAGATTGTTTAGGATGTTCTGTGTGCTATGAACACAAAAAAATAACCAAATTTTAAAAATGACTTCTATTTGAGGAGGAATCCAAAAATTTTTCTTCATGTTAAATAGTAGAGGTGATAAACATTACCAGTGAAATTTACCTGATGAATTTTGTGACTTTTATACACTATAGTTTGATGGTCTTTACATGCCCTTTCCTATCTGCACCTCACCACACTGCCCCCATCCAGTTTAACACACACACACACACACACACACACACACACACACACACGGCCTATAGAATCTGATTTGTGTCCTTCTGTGTGGTTCCATCCACTGGGCCCACCAAGAGACCCATCCCTGTAAGACACTGTCTTTCCCCCACACAGTAGCCATCAATTGTCAAAAGTTCCTTAGGTTAGGTTAGGATTTCTTACCCACTTCCCCATATCTATGCTGGGATTTTGTCTGTTTTGAGCTTTCATAGGACTTGTGTATTCTGTCACCATTGCTCAGAGTTCATATGAATAACTGACCTCTTGCTTTGCTCACCAGTGAACATAATCCTATACAGCCTAGAGAACTTGGCATCAAGCACTACGTCTTTCATACCTAATTCCCTCAGTAATTAATGGTGTGTTATGGCACCATTAATAAGATACCATGATTTGGTTTTAGGACATGTAGAAATCAGGCTTGGAGTGAAATGGAAGTTCACTCCCTGCTAGCTTCAGTTCATAATTGCCATAAGATGGAACTATTTATTGTGCCATTATGTCCTTCCTTTATCGCCTCTCTCTCTGATAAGCCTGAAGATTTTAGCTCATCATAACCAAGTATCCCTACTGGCTTATGAACCAGTTCATGGATGACTGATTTTCCTTGCATTGCCTCACATTATGCAGCCTCTATCTCAAGGAGGTATGAATATTTATATCGCTCAGTTTCTCTACTTCCACAGCACTCAGATTAATTCCATCTGCCCCCATGTCGCTAACCTCATGAGGGAGTGAGTCTTTCATTGCATATCTAAATTTTCCCCAAATTGAAGCAATCCAGATGCTGAGTATTCCTCAGTTGTCATCCTCCCTTAAGCTGGGACATTATCAGCACCTTCATCTGTATATCGAATCACGGATTTATATAAAATGTCAGAATGAGTGGGACATCTACCACTTCTACCATGGTCACTCTTCAGTGCTTCCCATGTATTGAACTTTTGGATCCCAGGAAGGACTCTGTAGCACAAATTGAATCTGCACTTTCTTTACTTTGCATCCTTCCAGCTGCAAGAAATGTCAAGCCAACACTTCCATTTCACCCTTCATTTTGGTGATTTTTCCTCCCAAATGAGAAGCTGATGCAACAGACTGCATCTGCATATATTTTTCCCATTGTGATTTCTCCCTTCCTTAGGCAAGTTCTTTTTGGACAAATAGCTGAACCTCAGTCGCATGTCTTATTGTTCAAAACAAAAAAAATGTGACTGGCACAGTCTGCTTACCATACTATCCCATATGTGTTGTTTTCAGGGACTATAATATCTAATCAATCAGCAGTTTGGGGACATCCATATACTCATATAATAGCCACCATCTACTGAAGGAACTGTCTTGGTTGTCTCATTGATATGATAAATTTTCTAGAAAAAGTAAATCAATGGAGAAAAGGTTTATTCTGACTCATAGTTCAACATATATCCCATCCTTGTGGGGAAGTTAGAGCAGCAGAAGCTTGAAGCAGTGGGTCATACTGCATCCAGAGTCAGTAAACAGTGATGAATACATGCCAATGCTCAGCTCATTTTCTCCATTTTAGGTGGTAGAGAGTCTCCATCAAGAGAATGGTCCCCATCCACAGTTAAGATGTGTCTTCTCACATCAGTTATCATAATCAAGATAATACCCAACAGGCATACCCAGAAGATTATGTCACAGGTGACTCTAGGTGGTAACAGAATCCATTACAGAGGCATTCCACCACAGACTCAAGTAGAAGATGGTCACCTTGGGATTTAACTCAAAGATAATTTGGCCTTGATTGCATGTCTTATCGAGCATCACAATGACATGCAATTCCATTATAGCAAAAGGGCACACCATATCATATCACAAGGGGAAACATAGCCATGTTACAACTGACCTGATGGATGCTCCAAATTAAGCCTCGGTTTTACACCTGAGCATGCATTGCAAGGGTCATGGTACCACTGTTTCTCAATTTTTCTTTGGTTTTCTCATTCTCTGTTTGAATGCCAGTTGTGTCATGTGATTTTTCCTAGAGAAACATGAACAAATATCTAGTCTCTCCAGATAGGGCATTGATGACAGACCAAAGAAATAATTCCACCCCAAGGGAGCTTAACGAACCAGTGAGCTTTTTAGGTTCCCATCCAGGAGCATGAGTGAGAGATTATTTCCATAAGCATGGATGATTCAAAGACAGTTACATCACAGAAAATCCCAGCATGAGAGATGGCTTATAAAAGATGTATCCCTGGATGTTCCTGTAAACTTGCTGGAATCTCAAGTGGTGAGTCTCCTTTCCTCAGAAATTGCTTACTGTTTTTATAACCTTGGAGGAGAGCTATATGAGTTACTTTACCTGTTACTCTGATAAACCACCATGATCAAGGCAACTTATAAAAGGAAGAAAGGAAAAAAGGAAGAGGTTAGTTGGCTAAAGGTACCATAGGAATAAAAGTCCAACATCATGGAGGAGGCATGGAAGGGGGTATCTGGGGCAGAAAACGGAGTACTCACATCTTCAATGATGCACAGAAAACAGAGAGAGAAAGTGGAAGAGAGTTGTAGCTATGAACTAGTCCCTTCTGCACTCAAGGAAAACTCTTAACTGTAAGCCACTATAAAGTCAAAAAACAATTACATACTGCCAATATAGAGTGTCACAGAGTACACATTCCTACTCCAAAGGAAGGAATGGGGGCATAATGGGGAAATAAGGGACCCAAACAAGACTGAAAACCTGTAAGGCAAACAACAACAACTCCTGTAGCTCGATGTCCAATGTCTGTGACTTTAGGTCAAAGGGTTTAGACTGCTCAGTCCCTCCAGCACTGCTGCTTATAACATTCATCACTATCTTGAACTGGTACTATAGCCTGTATATAGATCTCTTTGGCAAATGTCTCACAGCTCAGCATCACCAACATTTTGATATCTCTACTGCCAACCAGGCTTGACTCTAACAGGTTCATGCAATGGTCTCACAGGTTTTCTTGGCCTCACAGAGCATTCTTCTCACAGGAACTCCCTTGTCATATGCTGCCTGGCTTCAGCAAGTTTCTGAAATCATGGAGTAAGAATCAATGATTCCTTCACTCTTTCTTTTTTATATATAAATTTATTGAAATTTTGTATATTTTATATATAAAATCAACTTTATATCCCCTTCCCCTTTGATACCCTCCCATGGTCTCCCCCATACACTGGAGTTCATACATTCTATCATTTGTATTAAGGCCTATCATGTAAAGTTAGTGTCCTGAGATGTCCCTCAGGTCAAGTTCATCTACCTGGGTTTAGTCAGCCTATCTAGAGTCTCTCCCTTCAAGAAGATAAGCTCTTCCTCAGCCAGCAATAATCAGTTGCTAATAATTCTTCAACTAAGATTGGGGCTTGCTGTTCATTTCCGCAGGTCTGTGCTTGGTTTTTGTCTCCCTAAGTTTACACGAGTTTTGTGCATGCTGACACCATTGCTGTTTGTATGAGAAGGGTCCCAGGCTCCTGTAGGACTATTTCCATATGGTTTTTCACTTCCTTCTTGGCTCTTACAATATTTCTACCTTCTCTTCTCAATGGTCCCTGAGCCCTGGGAGGGTGGACCTCAATATCAGAGTCCTGACCATGGATCCACACTCTACAGACTCTTACTTTCTGCTTTTTGGCCATTTGTGGCCTTTTGTGTTCCTGGCCCTCTGTTGAATGAGGGAGCTTCATTGATGAGAACTGAAAGATGCATTAATGTTCTCTTCATCCCTTGTTCTGTGTTCCTTGAGTCTTAGGTGTAGAGGTTGCATCCTAGGTATGCCACTTAGACTTGGGAAATTCACAGAGCATCTCTGTGTGAACAGAGATAATAATCTGTCTGTTGAAAAAGAAGCTACTTTGATGGGTGGTAACTGGAATACTTGTGTGTAAATTTAAGGGTCCATGTTTTGCACATAGTTAGAAATTATATTTGTCTAGGGATATGAGAGCCTATATGAGATCTATGACCTCTCCATCTATGTGTATTTGGTTAAGTTTACAGTACCAGCCATGAGACTCCTCCCATTGAGTGGGCTTTATTTTAAGTCCTTCACTCTTTTTTTGCTTTTTTTCACTCTTTCATATCTCTAAAGTCAGCACCACATGAGCAACACTGCCAACTTTGTTTAACAATTTGAGATGGATCTTGAACCCCTTCAGCTACATTACCAGGTACTTTTGTATGTTGTAGTTGCTTAGGATCAGAAAATTCCTTAAGCCTTTTCCTTTCACAAGTTGGTAACTTAACTAGGTGGGGTATTGCCCTTGGGATAGTCTTTCAACTGTTCAAGCACAGTATTATGAGGCCTCTCCTTACTGTTTCTAATCTTTATAACAACAGGAGGGACTCTTCCAGGAACTTCCTTAGCTACCACTTTAAATTTCCAAACCTTCTTTTCCTCTGCAAACTGTACATTTTTTTAATTTATTTCTGCTCAATTTGCCCTTTTACTTATAGAGCTGTGAAATATTCACTGTTAACCATCATGCTACCATTTCAATATTAGGATCCCTTGAAATTTTTTCCACAAAAGCAATTAGCATTTTAATTTAGCCTCAAGCAAATGCTTAAGCAGACAACAGTCAGATTCCTAGCCAGAAATGTCCCAGTGGCTGTTTAAGTCTGCATTTTCATCTCTCTGGGACACCATGAGTTGGGCTTCTACCAGAGTAGCTCATTAAACTCTGCTTACATCAGTCAACCGCTTTTCTAGTCCAAACTTCCAAAGTCTTCCACGTTACTAAAAAAAAAAAGGAAAAGAAAAAACATGTTCGGGTTATTCACAGCTACAACTCAATCTCTGGTTCTAATCTCTGATTTAGTTTCTTTTCCATTTCTGTGAAAAACCATCATGGCCAAAGCAACTTAAAGAAGGAAGAGTTTATTTAGATTATGGTTCAAGAAGGATAAGGGTCCATTGTGACAGGGAAGGAATGACAGGAGGGAGCCGGAGCAGAAAGCTGAATGCTCATCTCCTCAAGCAGACACAGGGAGCAGAAAGAGAAAAACTGGAAGTGGGATGGGGCTATGAATTCTCACTTTGACCTAGTTACCTGTTTCCTTCAGCAAGGCTGTATTTCCTAAACTGTGATGGTGACTCATCAACGATAGGACAGTTACTAAGAATTTTGGACCATGGATTTGCTAAGATAACAGAGAAAAAAATAAGAAAGGAATGAATGAGGAAAGTGATCAGGAATCACTTCACCCCCTTCTTTTTTTTTTTTTTTTTTTTTTTTTAACCAAATCATTGAAATTTTTGTCTGCCAAACTGGTATCTTCTTGTAATCTTTCATAACCACTTACATAATTACCACACATATACTTACTTGCTCAAACGCTTGGGAATGAGCAGACTATAAATTTCCCTCTAAAAATTGGAGCTGGGAGCTGACTCTATTATGAAGTGATTGGAGTGTCAACCCACTGTCATGATTAAACTCTCTTTCACCTGGACCAGCTGTTGGTCTCTTGATTTCTAGAAGTTCCTGCAATGAAACTTCCCCAAACAGCACCATCAACTGACTAATTATTCAAATACTTGGAGCCAGTGGGGAACATTTTCCTTCAAACCTTCACAGGAACTTTATGAGTCTTAAAAATTTCAGGAGCTTTCTGAGACTTGTAAATCTTATTTACTTCCTGATAGGTTAAAATGTTGGAGAGAGCACATGCGGAGCACGAGCGGATGGAGGAGGCAGCAAGGCACAGATAGAATTCTCAGCAGGATACAGCTTTATTTCGCATGGGACACATTTCCCTCGGGGAAGGGAAAGATGTCAGGGAAGGGAAAGTGAGCTGGGACTTATATATGGGGGCTTTAGGGTGTAGAAGGGGGGAGTGTTTGGGGGAAAAATCAGGGAGGGGGAAGCAGGAAAAGCAGGGCTTGTAAACCTGGCTCCGTTCAGTCTGCCAGGTAGGATTAGGGTCTAGAA
>NW_008329138.1:3471836-3473952 GCF_000622305.1 Nannospalax galili | reverse complement strand
TCATGTTCGACCTTACTGGATTGGTTGATAAAATAACAGCATTCTTCACCCAGAAAAATACAGGTTCCCCCTTTTTCTGCAGTTAATAGATCCAGGGCTCGCCTGTTCTGGAGTGCAACTTCAGCTAGGGAGGATAATTGTTGTTGTAGGAACTGGATTGACTGGGCTGTAGTTTCCACTGTTGAAGTGAGCTCCTGTCTGAGGTCCTCTATTTCTTGAGAAAGATGTTGGGTTGAGATCAGCGTGTGTCCCAAGCCTCCGGCCACGAGTCCTGTGGCTGCCACTGATGCCACCAGGCTAACTCCTACCAGGACTGCCAAGGTGGCTGACCTCTTTGTTCTGGTTCCTTCTGTCCCTGTGGATAAGACATCATACACCTCTCCTGGTGTGCATAGGGTTAGTTTTGGGATGACAATGACTAGAGCACAAGTGTCCTCAATCTGTGGAGAGATGCAGGAGTATATTTTGGAAGAACATAAAAAGAGCAATCCCAAGGTTAGAGCAGGATCTTCCTTAATTGTGACATCTTGGCTTGATGAGTGTGGGCATTTAGAGGTTTGTGGAGTCCAACACTGTTTTGTTAAGAAAAAGGGGAGGGGCAGGCAGGGGTCATTGTATTAGGGGTTCCTGGGAACATTGAGTGTTAGCCTGGGAGGTAACATTGTAAACTGGGAGGGGATGAGGAGTGAGTCCTGTAGGGGGGCACAGAAGAAGCAAATGGACACCTTAGTCCTAGAAAAATTCCTTAGGAGATTAAGCGATAAAGTGAGAGCGATCCCAGGAGAAGCTGCAGGAGGCACTGAGGCATTGAGGCTGCGTCATTGTCAGGCCCCTTGTCTGATCCAGGATGTCCATAGCCCTCCATAGCCCGTTGGGGCCCTGAGTCCTGGACTGTCTTTTTTATCTTACCTTTACTCGCCAGATGTGAGAAAGAAGAGTATAGGGGTTGGGAACGACTGGGTGAATGGGAATAGCTGCTGAATTAATAACCCGGAGATCCTGGACCAGACGGTTGGAGCCAGCAGGCTTGAGGACCAGAAGAATGGGAGTGTTATATGGAGAGTGAGTGGGTTTAAGGAGGTTAGCACTCATAAGCCTTTGAATTATGGGCTTAAGTCCATAGCGGTGTTTGAGTGCAATTGGGTATTGGGATCTGCTGGGAAATAGGGAGGGGTCTTTCAAGAGAATGCAGATAGGAGTGCGATGAGAGGCCAGTCCTGGGGCTGAGGTGTCCCAGACCTTGGGATTGACTTCAGTGGGGGGAAGGGCCAAAGATCTGGCTTGGGGAGGAGAAGGTACAGGGGAAAGGAGAAAGAGTGTGGAGAATGGGAGAGAAATAGAAAGGGAGAGCTTTTGCATGAGATCTCTGCCAAGTAGGGGGGTTGGGCAGGTGGGTATAATTCCGGGTGGTGGCCGTGGGTTAGGGCATTGTCTTACCCAATGTCCAGTCGCTCCGCACTTGAAGCAGGATCCTGGCAGATGTCATTGGGCCCCATTGGCATTTGAAGTGTTCTTGGGAGGAGCCCTTAGGACTGCAGCCATAAGCTGGTACTTTTGCTTGGACAGGGTAAGCTTGTCTGCCTTCTCCTGTTCCTCTTGGTTATAAAATACTTTAAATGCCATGTCCAACAGATCTCTTGTGGGGGTTTCAGGGCCCTTGTCTAAGCACCTAAGTTTCCTTCTAATATCTGGAGCTGATTGTAAGATAAAGTGGTTGTGAAGCATAAGCTGTCTCTCTGTAGACTTTGGGTCATACTTGGTATACTGGACGAGAACATCAGTGATTCTGTCCATAAACTGAGCTGGGGTTTCAGCAGAGCCCTGAGTAATCAATCTAAGCTTTTCAAAGTTAACTACCTTAGGGGGAGAAGCTCTCTGAAGACCTGTCAGGAGACAAGTGATCATGTGGTCCCTGGCTGCTCTACCTGGGGAAGGTCCTGCCTGACCTCCTGGTGGGGGTTGGTAATCCCACCCAGGGTCCTGAAGGGGAACTGCCTCACTGCCAATAGGGTGAGCTTGGTTAGTAGAATGAAGCTCATTAGCATATTCCTGTGCGGCTGTCCAGACCCTATGTCTCTCATCAGGGGTGAGGGTAGACTGGAGAATCATAAAGAGA
>NW_008329138.1:3437447-3470914 GCF_000622305.1 Nannospalax galili | reverse complement strand
AGAAATATTGGCAACTGATTGTTGCTAGGTGAGGAAAAGCTGATCTTCCTAAAACAAAGGACTCTAGATAGCCTGACTAGACCTCAGTGGATGGACTTCCACTGGGGAATGTCTAGGGATACTGACTTGACACAGTGTGATTTAACACAGATGAGAGACTATATGGGTTCCAGCCGGGGGGGGTATGGGAGGTTGCTGGTGGGGACAGGGGTATAAAGATGATTACGATTGTTTGAGATAATGCTGGGCGTGGTGGCATATGCCTTTAATCCCAGCACTCTAGAGGCAGAGGCAGAGGTAGGCCGATCTCTGTGAGTTTAAGCCCAGCCTGGTCGACATAGTGACTTCCAGGACAGCTAGGGCTACAGGGAGACCTTCTCTCAAAAAGACCAAAAAAAAAGAGAGAGAGAGAGAGAGAGAGAGAGAGAGAGAGAGGGAGAGGGAGAAAGGGAGAGTGAGAGATAGAAAAAGCAGGAAGAGAAAGGTTTGGCTTAGGTCACGTAAAAAGGAGAATGAAAAGAATCAGGCAACAAAAGAAAAGCATCCTTTTTTTTGTTGCAGATTCAAGTTAAATTCCCGAACCCCAGGGCAGCGTCCTGCAATCACTGGGGAGGGGAAATACAAGTTGTGCGTATCCCCGCCAGTGACCACAGCGTCCTGTAGTCAAAGGCAGGGCAGAACCTCCCACACACTGGTGTGATTTCAAGCGAGTGAAAATGAGTTAGGAGAGGTTCTGCAATGTGGTGCGTGACTAGCCAGTAGGAGCCAAAGTATAAGGAAACAAGGTAGTGGGCCTGGAGGCCGAGATGGACCGGGAATGGAGAAGAATGGAGAGGCCTAGATGAAGCTCAGAGTAGCCAGTGAATGGAGGGAGAGGAGAGAGAGAGAGAGAGAGAGAGAGAGAGAGAGAGAGAGGGAGGGAGAGAAGATAAGATGTTAGGAGAAGGCAAAAGATGGCAGGAGCGAGGAAGGGAAGGAAGCTGAGGTAGGGAAAAGGATTTGAGTGTGACGGGGAGGCAGGTCTGACTCCCAGATGGGCATGGACAGGCACAGTAACTGTGCCAGGCAATTCAACAGTCGCGGAAACCAGTGCTGTCCAGTGGCCATGAGTGAGGTCCAGGAGTGACTGAATTTGATTGGAAAGGCGATGAAAAGAAAACTGGCAGAGAGTAGTGAAGGGGAAAGGGGAGAGAGGGGGGGAGAGAGCTGAAAGGAATGGGAGAGGGGAGAGAGATAGAGGGTGGAAGTGTACCTTAATGCCGAATCTGTGGTGTTCGCAGTGGCCAATAACGACAAGTGAGTCCAAAAGTTTTACGTGCGAGGTCCCTTGAAATAAGAGCCAGTTTCAGCACCGTCTGATAGGTAAAAATGTTGGAGAGAGCACGTGCAGTGGAGAGCACGAGCGCATGGATGAGGCACCAAGGCACAGATGGAATTCTCAGCAGGATACAGCTTTATTTCGCACGGGGCACCTTTCCCTCGGGGAAGGGAAAGATTCGGCGGAGAGAAAGATGGAAGGGAAGAGAAGGGAAGGGAAGGGAAGGGAAGGGAAGGGAAGAAGGGAAGGATGTCAGGGAAGGATGTCCAGGAAAAATGTCCGCTCACGGGTTGTGAGCTGGGACTTTACATACGGGGGCTTTAGGGTATGGAATCAGGGAGGGGGAAGCAGGATGTGCATCAGCAGCCCATCCCTCAAGTAGGTCTCCCTCCGCGCCGTCGTTCGCCTGGAGATCAGAGGAAAGGCAGGCTGCTTCTCAGCAGAGTTTGTTTCCCTTGACTTCAAAGGTCAAGGTGCTTATCAGCTCAGTTCCCTTTTTCGGGCTCCAAAGTCTGTAGGTCCCTGTTGGGGAGGGGGGGAAGCTGCTGCTGTTTGGAACCTAAGACTTCCTAATCCTTATATGTTTGTTTATGTTCCAGTCTTCTGAACCTCACACATCTCTCCAGGAGGGAATGTTTCAACTAATTAGAAATAACTACAAAATGGTCAAGGTTGCTTTTGGTTTGCTATTTTCCTGAGTAGAGGCAATTGTTGTTTTCATTTATTCTTTCACATTTTATTAACGCTCTCCACTGGACAGGAGTTTCTGTCATTTGCTGAGTATCTCCATTCCATTGTTTTACTCTAGAACTGCAGCAAAATATTAGTTCAGACCCTTTGGGGTTGAGTTAAACTTCTATGGACTTCCTGATCTCTAAAAAGCCTCCACCAAGGGGTCCATAATGGTTTGTATGGATTTCTTCATATTAACTTTTGTTCAGAGCTCATGTCTAGTTCATAGCCTATGTCTGTCAAATGTCTGAATGTTTCCTCTTCCCCAGTGCGTTCAGATAAAATGCCACAAGTCACTTTTGTAGAAGACTGAAGGAAAGATTAAGAACATAAATTTTTGCAGTACACCAAGGTCCTATTTCAAAGGGACCCTTTGTAAACTTGCTCAATTCTAGAAACTAAGAGGCTATGAATATTTGTATTTATGATTCACCATAGATATTGTTCACTAGACACAGACATTTTCTTATTTTATTTATTTTTGCCCTTTTGAGACAGGGTCTCCCTGTAGTTCCAGCTGGCCTGGAACTCACTCTGTAGACCATGCTGGCCTTGAACTCACAGAAATCCATTGCTGGGACTAAAGGTGTGTACCATCTCGCCTGGCTCATTTTCCTATTTTAGAAATAATATAAAAATACTAATTTTTATATCCATTTCACATTCTATTTCCTATATATTACATCATTATGAATCACTGTAGGTCTGTTCCACAGAATGATTAAAGAGCCCTTTCAGAATGGCTATTTTTCACAAGAGCATTCATTACAATGATTGTGAAAGATACAATTTCTGCATCTTTTTCATTTGAATAATGTATTACTTTTCTGCTGCTGTGATAAAACACCATGACCAAGGCAACTTATGGAAAAAAGAGTTTATTTGGCTTATGGCTCCAAAGTGTAAGAGTCCATCATGGTGGGGGAGCCATGGCAGTGGGAGGGGCTGGAGCAGAAAGCTGAGCACTCACATTTTTTAAGCAGGCACAGGAAGAAGAGAGAAACTGGGAATCCTTTAAGGTTTAAGAACTCAAAGCCTGCCCCCAGTGACATGTTTTCATGAAGCCATCCCCCCCCCAAAAAGCACCAGGAATGGATGGGGGTCAAATGGCCAAATACCTGAAGACTATGGAGAACATTTTCATTCAATTCCCTGGGCACCACTCAGGACCATATCATGATGCAAAATGCATTTACTCCAACCTTAAAAGCCCCATAGTCCTTCACAGAATCAGCACTATTCAAAAGTCTCGAACCTCTTTTGAGACTTACAATCTTTTAACTGTAGCCCATGCAAAACCTAAAAGAAATTTTTATACTTTCAATACACAATGGAACTGAATATACATTCCCATTCTGATAGAGAGGAATGGGGGCATTTTGAGGAAATACTGGATCAATGCAAGATTGAAAAACTAGCAGGGCAAATATCAAATCTGGGAAGTAGCTCCATGTCCAGTGTCTGGGACTTTACCTCCAAATGGCTCAGATAACTTTGCCCCTCCAGCATTGTTGCTTGGAACATGCATCTCTCTCTTTAACTGGTACCACTCTGTATACAAGCTCTCCTTTGTGGATGTCTCTCAGCTTTGGCATCTCCAACGTCTTGGGGTCTCTGTGGCCTGTCAGGGCCTTTTTATGCAGGGACTGTCCTGCTGCACACTGCCTGGACTCCACAGTTCCCAGAAGCCATGGAGGAAGAATTGATGACCCTCTCTAATTCTTAGTTTCTTCATGCCTCTAAAGCCAGCACCATGTGTAAGATACTACCAAGTTCCATTGCCAGTTTGAAATGGACCTCTGTTCCACTTTGTCCAAATTAACAGCAGCTTCTTTATGTTATGGTTTTCCAGGAGAAAAATTCTTAGGCCTTTTTCTTTCAGAAGAAAGTTTAGCTGGGTGAGGTCTTGCCCTAAAGGCACTCTTTCCATTGGTCAAATTCGAATTGAGAAGCCTTTTCTTAATGACTCTAATCTCCTTGATAAAGACTGACTCTCCCTCAGCACATGCAGTTGGCTACAAAATTAAGCTTCCTGGTGCTCTTTTTCAACTCAAATGTTCTCTGCAATTCCTTCTGCCACACTTGTACTTTTTCATTGTAGATCTCCACACTGCCATTAATAACCAAGCCACCATTTCTACTTTAGTCTATCTTTAAATTTCTTCCACTAAGTAAATCATTCATTAATTTTCAACTTAGCTTCAGGCAGGCTGTTAGGCAGGTGTAAGTCAGACTCCTTGCCAAAACAGATATCTAATTACCTTCTTTTTAGCACTACTTTCTTTCAGGCTTCTGCTACAATGGCTCTTTAAGCTCTGCTTACAGAATTCAACTACTGTTGAAATCCAAAATTTCAAAATCTTCCATATTCCTCTGAAAATCCACATGGCTAGGTTCTTCACAGGAATATCCCACTCTCGAGCAACAACTTCTATATTAATTACTTTTCTGCTGGTGTTATAAAACACCATGACCAAGGCAGTTTGTAGAAGAAAAAGTTTATTTGCCTATGGTTCCAGAGGGTAAGAGTCTTATGGCTCCAGAAGGCAAATAGTTTTTAAGTGAAATATCCTTTTTAGGATATTAACACAGAAAGCCACAACTAGTCAAAGTATAAGGACTAAGAGACTGCAGAGAATATATCCCTGGATAGTACTCCTATATTAAACCTGGCCTCAGGGACCATTGCAGATGAGGGGGCAGAAAGAGCCAAGGGTAATACATGACCATAAGGAAGCTGTTAAGGTTCAGATAGCACCGCCCCCTCACCAACAGGGTCTCATGGACTTCTCAAGCTCCTGAGAAAAGGGAACTGAGCTGATAAGCACCCTGGTCTTTGAAGTCAAGAGAAACAGACTTTTCTCTATTGTTTGACCAACACAGCAGGCTTCCCCTTTCATCTCTAAAGAGAACAGGTTTTAACAGTCCCGCTCTCCCACTTCCCCCCACCCAACTTTAAAAAAAATACATCTTCACACTTTCTGCAGGAAGTAGATGCCTCACCTTTTAAAAAGACCCCAGCTCATGACCTGGGCAGACATTTTCCCTTACCATAAGGGAATCTGTCCCATGTGTTCCTTTGTTAATAAACTCTGCTTTCTCCTGATCAACCCTATTCACCATTCGACTACTTTTTATCTATCAGATGGTGCCAAAAGCTGGTTCTTACTTCAGAAGACCCGCCTGGACTTCTCCAATGCCACTAACTTGGCTTTCATTTACACTCTACCCTTCTTTTCTCTCTCTCCTCCTCTTCCCTGCCCTCTGCTTTGCTTTCACCTTTTTCTGGTTCTCCTCACTATGAAACACACTCTGCCTTGCCTGCATCTTCTTTTGATCTCCTTTGCTGGACAGCACTCTGGTCTCCGTGATGGAACCGCTTCATCCGCTTGCTACTTTGGTTCCCCCTGACTGCTGCTGGCCACCGGCATCTTACCCCCTTCCCACTTCTTTGCTTTGGGCCTGCAAGGTCTGCTGTCTTCCATTCTTTTTTCCCATCTTTGTCCTTTTCCACTGCTTTCTTCCTCACTTTACTCTGGATGACTTCTGATACTGTTCAATCCAACACATGCAAATGCACTAGATCCTTCTCCTCCCCGCCCCCCATATTAAGCTTTCTACTCCCTGCCATGTGCCTGCCAGCCCAACATGTATCTGACCTCCCATGCAGGCTCTAAACCTGCATGACCCCAAGTCTTTTTTTCCCTTCCCGCTTCACCCCTGCCAGGCAGCTGCCAAGATTGCCAGCTTGCCTGCCCTGGGAATTTTTTTTACTTTAACATTCTAATGAAATAGTAAGTTTCCAGCTAGGCCCATTCTTAAATTCTCTTATAAATGTGGCTAAGAATCCTTTAAGGGACCCTTTCTCCCTGTTTTGACCCAACTAGCCTAAACCAGCTGGGTAACTTTAACTTTGCTGGATCATTTAAAGAATTTCAGGTGGCTTGCTCCATTGACAAGAAAAAAAAATGTTTTTAAAACCGTTTTTTTCTTCTAAACAAAGGGGCTCAAAATTTTGATCTTAAGCCCTCTTGGGCATCAAGCAGCTGGTGTTCAGGTGCCCACTTTTCTAACTAGACCTAACCATTTTAAATTTCACTATACATTAAAAAATCACAGGCACTGCTCAGGAGAGTCATATGCTTTCAGACCACAAATGCACCGATTTATATGCCCTGTTCCTCCTGCTGCCCTCATGAGTTTCTTTTCCAGCATAGCTTGTGTCTAGAAATTAAGAGATCCTGAGAACTTGGCTTCACACTCACAGCTACATTGGTTGGTGAGAAACATGGATTCCTCTCATTTTTTTTTTCTATTTGGGGCACACACACACACACACACACACACACACATATAATCTGAGGGTACTTTCTTTAATATCAAGCCTAATCTACCGGTACCAGGGGTGCCTAGGGTTCTCTTGTAATTTATTTTTGTTTTCATTTCTTGATGATGTCATAAAATAAACAATGCATTTCTAGTTCAAACTAAGGGAATAATGCCAGATCTACACAATGGGACTTTAAATTTTGATATCATTTAGGGCCTGTTTCTAAAGGGGATTGCTTTGCGTTTTAGCTTCTATGGTATACTTACTGTTTTTTAAAGATGATTATTTTAAGTTTTTACATTGTTTGACATTTATGGATATTTTAAAAAGAATTATTTTTAGGTTTTGACATTGTTTGAATGACATCTTTATCTGATAATTTTAAAGGAATTATTTGGATTTTAACATCTTTTATATGGTATTTTTATGAATTTCTAAAAATGACTATTTTAAATTCCTACTGTTTTACATAGTATATTTATTAGTTTCTAAAGGGACCTTAAAGTTTTTCTAACCATTTGCCTTCAAGATGCAAAGGGAGCTGACACTTTGTGATGACTATACCTGTGAAGCACATGAAAATTTGTTGTACTCCAGAAACCAAACCTTAAAAGACATAGTAAGACATCATAACTACCAACACATAGTTTCAACAATGAGAGGTAAAAAGTAATAGTCTACTTGAGTTAGAGGCCTGAGATGCCAACTCTACTGGTCTTAACTCCTCCCCTTTCTACATGGTGATTCTAAACCTGTTTTTCTCTGAAATAGAGTTATTTCCCTCTCTGATACTCGATGCTCTATGCTTACTTATGTTCCTGGCCCATCATTCCCTGAGTGCTTTCTAGTTATAATGTCAGGGTAATATTAATTATATTGGTAAATTGTCACATGCTGTTTGAGCTCACTGAGATGCTGACTCTGAAGATGGGATTGGCCCTCCCACTTCAGACTCAAGCCAATTATCTCAAGATGTGTTCTCCAAGACTTTTCCAGGTTCAGGCTGGCCCCCTGACCCTGTGACAAGGAAAAGGAGAAGAATAAAACAGCCTAAGAGTAAAGGCACTATGCAGTTGAGAAATGCTAAGGTGTAAATTAATTTCAACAGAGGGTCTTACCTGACTATAATAAAACTAGCTAATGGAATTATTTTCAGTACTATTTATATTTTATTTATTCTTAACCTAATCTGTTAATGTTTCCTCTTGTCTTTCCTGTCTCCTACAAGGTTTTATTAACTTCCTTCGGTTATTTAGCTATTAAAAAGGAAAAGATGCTATCTCAAATCTATATGGAAACTTAACTCTTTCTTTAGGCCACTAATTACCTGTACAAAATGATATCGAAGCTGGTTGGGTAAAATCCTATTTTTTGAATACCATTTTTTGTTTTTAGTTTACTTTCACAGTGTTTTAAGATGTATTCATTTTGTTTGCCTACTTCAAAGTGTTTTAGTTTAAAAATGATACACCAACCACATTCTCAATAAAGACTATATAACTAAATATGTATACACAGTCAACATAAATTTATGCTTCTTAAAATTAATTTACTTGGTTTCATAATAATTTTTTTAAGTAAAATCTCACACTAACTGAAAATGTTAAATTAACATCAAAATATTTTTTTTCAGGCCAAAATGTTCTCTCTTTAATCTACAACATGGTTCCTGGTGTTAAAATATATAAATTAATTTTAAGTACCTCTCTCCCTCTCTCTCTCTTTGTCTCTCCCTCTCTCTATCTTTATCTCCCTCCCTGTCTCTCATCACTGCCCTTCTGAGGATCTACTGAACCTCTACTAAACCAGCACCCTTCTAGGACTCATCGTCCACCAGCCTCTTCTAAACGCTGGGATCAACTTGCTCCACAAGCTTCCCTCCCTTCTGGCTCACTGATTTTTTTCTGCTTTTCTCCCATCCCATTCCTTGTACTTTGTCTCCATCTACTGACTAATCATGCCATGCTCTAATTACAGGGTTTTCTGTTCCTCTTGCTTGCCTAGAAATCACACGTGTGTCAGAAAACCCTTTCCTTTCTCTGGCTATAGGACACTATTTCCAGAGATAGGAAAATGCACTACTTCCTGTCCAGGACAGGATCTCACCTTTCCTCTCCCTGATGATCTAGTTGCAGGACACCGCCTTCTGGGACTTGGAAACAACTCAAAAATAATAACTTGAACCCGTGCCAAAAAAAAGATGCTTTGTTTTGATGCCTGGTTCTCCTCGTTCTTGTTTTGCATGACCGATGCCAAACCCCTTTTCCTCCTACTCCCTCCCTGTCTCTCTCTCTTCCTCGTCTGCTACACTTTCCTGCCTGGACTCGTGATCCTGCCTCCACTCCCTATGGAAAGAGGACTTTCTTTGTCTTCTGCCTGATCGGTTCTGTGTCTACCTCCTACCTACTTGCTCAGTTCTTTCTCTATCTCCTCTTCACTCTGTACTTAATCTGTCACTATTGGAACCACCCACTCAAAGTCTTGAGATCTCACACCTCTTGCTTGTCTTCTTAAATCCTTAAAACAACTAGGACTTTCAGATACAATCAGGCCAAAATGTCTGAAGTTCCTGTGCAACACTACCTGGCCTCAGTAAGAGTTAGATAATAACTCACTGTAACCTTAAACTTCAATATTTTGAGAGATTTAGAAAATTTCTGCCATTGTAAAGGCAAACAGTCTGAATTACCATACAGCCGAGTTTCCTTTGATCTCCATGGTAATCCCTCCCTCTGGGTCCCGTGTTCTTCCCATCAGGTTCTTCTGGCTAAGACAGTTTCATGGGATCCAAACCCACCAGGGGCCTCCGCCCCCCTATCCTCCCCCTCTACCATAGCTGATGAACAACCTCCAATTAGGACCTATCCCCAACCTCCTCTTGCTACCCAGCCTGAGGTATAGCCAACTCTTCCCCATGCTCTCCCCTTGCTATACTCTCTCTGCATTCCATTCCAGGGCCCAACCTGGCTCCCCTCCTTTCTCTGCCTTGAACTCCTTCTCCATTCCATGATCTTCCCCCTCCCCTCTCCAGAGCCACTCTAAGTCCATCACTGCTCTCCTTACACTAACTCTCCTCTACTTGAGGAAATCCAAAACCTTAAACACATCCTTGCTAGATATTCCCTAGTCTCCCCTATTCTGGCTTCTAGCTCAAATAACTAGTTTATCCCTCCTGTATCTACTTCTACTTCAATTCCAGACCCTTCCTCCAATACCTCAGTCCTTCATCTCCTCATGGACAGGACACCCCTCCCATCTCTCCCACTCCAACAGTTATAAAGTCTAAACAGGGTTATAGTACAGTTTTCCTTAATTGATTATGCTGGAGGTTGTAAACATCAGTTTGATAATGTTTAACTACATACCAATTGCTTTTCTCCACCTAAAGCAAGGTTTTGGTAGACCACTCTCTATACCACTTAAGGTAAAAGATTTACCTAGAAACTTATAAAACATAATATGTACACGAGTAATACTAATGCATTACATTATCTTATGTATATAATTTAGATTCCATGTTCTTTTAATAAGATGATGCTATACACTACTTTCTTCTGAGTCAAACAACTACCATCTTCATGACTACAGCTGTGTTCACTAACAAAATATCATCATAATTAGACTTGTTGACTTAAGTATCTAATTAAAAGAGGAGGGGTAAACAGGGTCATTGGACCCTCACCTGAGTATCCAGCTGCTCTTCCCAGCCAACTGTGAGTAATTTGGCCCTAATCACATGGTCTCCTGGGTTTGGGGAGGACTAAAGTATATTATCTGGAAAAGGTTAGGAAGAGAAGGCTTGATAATATCATCATAATTAGACTTGTTGACTTAAGTATCTAATTAAAAGAGGAGGGGTAAACAGGGTCATTGGACCCTCACCTGAGTATCCAGCTGCTCTTCCCAGCCAACTGTGAGTAATTTGGCCCTAATCACATGGTCTCCTGGGTTTGGGGAGGACTAAAGTATATTATCTGGAAAAGGTTAGGAAGAGAAGGCTTGATAAATGCTGGGTTAAGGCTTTCAATACTCTCAGGTTAATGCTTTCCAATGTAAATACTCTCAGGTCACTCATATACCTAAGTAACCCCTCAGTCATCTCTGTGAGTAAGCTCAGTAAGTTCACTGGTTCCCCCAAAAAACTGTAATGTAATCAAACATTGGTTTGATACTACAACCTAAAAAGGGGGAAAAACATTGCTTAGTATCCCCAGGAAAAGAATTCTCACAACAGATAAAAATTTGTTTGTTAATGTTACTGTGTCTCATGGATATTAAAAAAAGAAAATGGAAAATTGGAGGATGTTGGAAGGATATGAGAATGGAGAAATTTTTTAAGAAGAATTTAAGTATGAAAATTATGATGGCTGGATACTTCCAGAATTGACACAGAAATGAGAGAGCTGGGCAGGTGATGAAGGTCTACGTAGGGTTGTTACAATATAACAAGAATGAGACAAGGATAATGTATAGACAACCAGAGAAATGAGAAAGTTGGGCAGGTGATGAAGGTCTGTGTAGGGTTGTTACAGTATAACAAGGATGAGACAAGGATAATGTGTAGACAATCTTAAAATTTCTACGGTCACAGCTTAGTCAACTAGTCTAAGGATGTCTAGTCAAGATTTATTTAAGGATGTTGCCCAAGCTCTATCTACATAGCACATGGTAATTAAAAGTACCAGATTGGTGTAGCTAACATTGTTGGATGTTTAATAGCCAGACTCTAAGGCCTATATTAATCTGGTCAGAGGGACTTAAAGGGACAAGTTTTTGTTCCTTGCCCTCCAAGGTCAAATAAGTTATAGGGGCTATGGAGCATCTCTCGAAATGTCCTGTAACTTTGGTGAGTCACCTGTCCTCTTGTTCACGGAGGCCATGAAGACCCGAGAAGATGGACTTGAACCAGTGTCCAGTCTGCAAAGAGGAGAGTCAACTCAGAGGAAACATTTTCTCCATGCTTCCAAGGGAAACCCCGGTCAAGCAGGACCTTTTGACTTATCTTCACGTAGATGGAACTGGTAAAAGAAAAGCCTGAGGAGCCAGGATCTCCCCCAAGCCCATTTGACCCCTGAGGTCCAAATCCTCATACAACCTTAAGAGTAAAAATAAGTTGGTTTATTTGGGCCATCAGTATGGTCTTAAACACCCAAAAGTAAAGTATAACCAAAAACTAAAGTCATCAGTATATTTTAAGAGTTCAAGGGATTACACAACCCAGACATTAGACGTAAGTTCTTATGTTATTTAAACAATTATTAAGACAATGCTACTCAGATGTAAGACTTCAAATCTTGGTCTGCAATACTGTAGAGCCCACCTACAGCTAAGGGAGGCAACCCACTATTGTTCTAGCCTAAAAAATTAAATGATGGTTAAATTTGTTTTCTCTCCCTATCTAGAAGCCTTTGGAAAGTTAACTGATACTGATTCTAGCTACTCCAACAGCTATCAAAATGCCTGAAAACAAATTCCAAGTCTATCACTCTTGAGTTCAGCCCTAGCCATTGCTCCTTGCCTCTTCAGATATTTTCAGGACCAAAATCCAAAAACTAACTCTTACCCTTGTAC
Source organism: Nannospalax galili (assembly GCF_000622305.1). NCBI lineage: Eukaryota > Metazoa > Chordata > Mammalia > Rodentia > Spalacidae > Nannospalax > Nannospalax galili. The sequence goes on along the minus strand of NW_008329138.1, from coordinate 3,458,963 downwards.
TAATTTTAATTAGTTGTTACTTTCCTTCTCTCCACATGTATACAAATGCCTGTCAACCATCAAAGACCCTGCTGAGATGCATGAAGAGGGAACCCCTAATGCAGCCACTCCCACGTTGACCCTGTCCAGCAGGAAGTAGCAAGATGACAATGGTACCCCCTATCCTATAAACACAAAAGGCTGGAATGTTAAGGTTCAGATAGCCCTGCCCCCTCACCAACAGGGTCTCATGGACTTCTCAAGCTCCTGAGAAAAAGGAACCAAGCTGATAAGCACCCTGCTCTTTGAAGTCAAGAGAAGCAGACTTTTCTCCACCATTTGGCCAACACAGCAGGCTTCCCCTTTGATCTCTAAAGAGGACAGGTTTCAACAGTCCAACTCTCCCACTTCCCCCCTCAACTTTAAAAAAAATACATCTCCCCACCTTCTGCAGGAAGCAGATGCTTCCCCTTTTAAAAAGACCCCAGCTCATGACCTGGGCAGACATTTTCCCTGACCGGAAGGGAATCTGTCCCATGCGTTTCTTTGCTAATAAACTCTGCTTTCTCCTGATCTGCTTTCTCCTATTCATCATACGGCTACTTTTTATCTATCAGAAACAACTTTCCAGGCTTCTGGAGATTTGTTCATATGAACTTACAACAACAGTGACAGCATACACATGACCCATACAAAGTTAATCAGTTAAAAACCCATTACAGAAATATGGAAATGGGCAGGAAGTCCCATCCTTATCCATAGAACTATTAGCAGCTGTTCAATTCTAGGTGAGGGAGAGTTGGTCTCCTTCAAGGGAGTGATGCTAGATAGACCTTACAGGCTTCAGGGAATGAACTCATAACAAGGGACATCTAGGTACACAAACTTGACCCAATAGGTCTTAATATATACGACAGAATACATGAAACTTAGTGGGCAGTCTATGGGTGGGTGCAAATGGGGAGGGGAGTCTAAATATGATTAAGATGTATTATATGAAATAAACAAAAATTCAATAAAAATATATATTTGAAAAATTCTCTTCAGTATTTCATTTTCCTGGGAAACCTTCCTCCATATTAATCCAAAGTAATTTCATCATTTATAGCCACTGCAGACCATGGTTTTCATCCATTTTTAGCCAACCATATGAATAAACTATTAGACCTCATTTCATCTCCCTCACATAGAATAACAAAGAATGTTTCCTTACATAACTCATAGCACTAAATTTATTCTTCTTCAAATTTATGTTTTTTGTCTCATGATTGTATTCTTTTGTTTTCAATTGTCATACATGTTTCCAGAGTCCTTCTTATGTGAGTCACAAAAGTCTAGTTGTTCCTTTAGAATACAAGACACTTCTTTATGAATTATACTTTGTTCCTCATATTTAGAAGCCTCCCAGGAATTGAATGCAGTGATAGATCCAGAACCAGTGAAGATTGGTAAAGGGTGAGAGGGTAAGTCCTGAGGAGAATCAATACTGTCTTGCATCTCAACTTCATAAGGGAAGACAATTTCGCTTTCCTTAGGGAATGTAGTGTTGAATACTCCAAGACTGAAGTGAAGAGGAAGTTGCTAGTTCTGAGGATAGCAGGCTTGTTACTCTGGGGACAGTGAAGCCTTCTGTACTGGTAAGGAGGAATCACTAGAGTTCAAGGGCACTGTTGTTTTGTTTTAATCAAGGCCTTCTTATCCTTCTCAATATCATCTTACAGGATTCTGTTCTCCCCAAGTCAATGCTTTACTTCAACAGCAGTCACCCAGGAATGCTAGGAGTTCTACTTGTGTTGGGAGTCAACGGTTATATAATGATAATTCACGTTTTATTTTCAATAATTTCTGGTGGATATATACTAAAGAAACTTCTCCGCATATATAGAAAGTTCTAAGTAATTCACCAGTGTTTGCACTTGAAATTTAAATCTGTGTGCTCATTCTTTTATCACTTTGTTCAACAAAACTGAGAGCAGACAACCAATTGTGTTGGTTATTTTTAAGAAAATGTTTAAGTGTCATACACACAATCACTATACGTATCCAGTGGAGGCATTTGGAGTACCCCTGTAGGAACTTCACCCAGAGAGTCTCTGAATTGTCTTTGCTATGGGAACTAGTCACTGGTGCCTTTAAATCTAATCAGGCTAGAAAGTTAATTTAAAAACCTGAGAACCCATTCAGAAAGTTCATTATTAATAGAAAAACACAAACACATGGGGGGAGGTAGAGAGAGAGACAGAGAGAGACAGATACAGAGCTATGGAGATAAAGAGATGTATAGAGAGTTTATAGGTATCACTATACTAATGCCAAATAGCAAGCATAGTCAGGGACAGGGATATAATATTTTCTTCCTGAGCCTTTTGATTCTTTTGAGGCCTTTAATAGATTGGAGAAGCCAATTGGGAAAGGTCCATATTGAGAAAGGTATTCACAATTTCAAACAGTAATCTCATCTACAAATTTTCTCACAGACACACCCAGAGTAATGTTTAAACAAATATATGTCTTTCTAGTACTCCATAATTCCGTAAATTAACTGCTACAGAAATACATTTGAAGAAAGGAAAATCACCTTATATAGAACTAATGCTGCACATATTTAATTATAAAATTTAAGGATGTAATAGAGAAAGCACTAGTATCTAAGTAAAGATGTTTCTTTGGCTTGATAAAGCAGAGATTGAGGAGTTTGGTAAAGTAGATATTCACTGATACGAATTAAATAAGGGGGCAGGGAATATAGCTCAGTTCATGGAGGTGGAGGCAGGATGATCTGAAATTCAAGGTCATGATTCTTGAGAACAAGGCAAGTTCAAACTTAGCCTGAGCTACATGAGATCTAAAAAAAGAAAAAAAAAAAAAAACAGAAAACAGAAAAAACACAAACAAACACCAAAGAAAAAAGAAATCTAAAGGTGCCTGTAGCCAAGGCTGAGCATTCCTGGGACCCCTATGATGGAAAGAGAGAACAAATTCCTGAAAGGTGTGCCCTGACGTCCATATGTGCACTGTACCACGCTCTCCCCCAGTACTCACAAGCAGTGACTATATAAATGTAATTAAATTTAAAATTAAAAAATGAAAATCAGCATTTAATAATTTCAGCAGACTATGTCCTATTTGCCAGTTAAATCAGAGGATTTATTCAGTTCCTCTTTCCAAAACTCTTCTTCACTCTTCTAGTATTAATTTGGGTAAGTTTAGATTGACAGACCTTGTATGGGAACTGCTTACAGAGGCATAAAGTGTATTTTACAGCATATCTTAGAGTGGGAAAATGATTACTTACCTTCTCTGTCATCACTGGAAATTCTGCAACATGTTCTACCTAAATCTCCCATTTTTTTTATCTTGAAATTCACTTTAATTCCAATAAAATTAAACTTTTTTCTGTTATTGCCATGATATTATGGTTTATCTTTCTTCACTTCATTCAGTGTCATCTGGTGAATTTGGGAAGAGACTGCACGATCTTCTCATTATGAAAAATCTGAAACTTTGTAAAAGCCACATTTACTTTCCAGGTTCCCTCAGATAAAAGGTACCAGCATGTCTTTGTTCTCTGGAGCTCCGCCTAGGAAACATATCATATTTTCTGAGATTATGGGTTCTTGTATGGTGTTTTTCTATATGGATAATTTGCATTAATGGATATTCAAGAAACCAATTTATACAGCTCAGTGATGTAAGTTATAACAAAGTCTGGAGACATATGAGGACACATTTTCAGTAAGCTTTTGAAAATGTGCTGACACATTTTAGGAATGCATCTGTTTTTGCTTGCAAAAACTCACATTTATGTGTGCAACATGAGAAACTGAATGCACAAACAGGTGGTTTTAAACAGTTTTAAATACCCAAGCAGAATTTAAATTGAGACACTAACAACTTTATTGAAGCCTGTTGCAAATCTCTCCAAATCTTACCATTAAGCCAGTGACAAGGGTCTTGGATCTCTCGGTACTTGTGACCCTATTTCTTCTGAAAAGGTCCCAGAAAAGGATTCTGTAGACATCTGACCATGCAAATCATTAGTGAGAAATCAACTAAATTGCATATCTTCTTTACACTTTAGTGCCAGATACTGATTAAAAATACATTAATCATAGGAAGCAAATGAACTAACCATTTCCTATTTCCACTCCAAATTACTTTAAAGAATTACATAAAACTAGATATGATGTATTGTAAGAACATTCACATTCGTATGCATGTTGAACACACAATCATGTATAACATTTTAAATTCCCTATCTACAATGGATCAGATTTTTTAAAATAAAATCAGCTTTTTAAAAGAAATATTTTATTTATTATTTTTATTTTATGTGTATGAGTATATTGCCTGCATGTATGTGAGCGCACCCATGTCTTGCAATGCCATGGACCTTCAGATTCCCCTGGAAGTGGAGTTTAGGACAGTTTGTAGCCACCACGTGGGTGCTGGCAATCAAACCTGGGTCAGCTGCAAGAGCAGTCAGTGTTCTTAACCACTGAGACATCTCTCCAGCCCCTGGATCAGATATTTTTAATCAGTAGGAACTCAAAAAGTTCATAAGAGTTCCTATATCAGGTCATATTGTTAAAACTTAGATATTCAAATATATTTTAAGACATTATGATAAGGAAAAGAGGAATACCATGGGTGTCACAAATGGGAAGGTATATTTTAGACATAAGACCTGTCAATATAGGTCTCATTAGGAAATACAGTTTGAACTATATTCTGAAAACTGCATTTACAAGGATCAGGCAGAAAAGAATAAAGATAGCGTTGAGAATGGAGATAAAATTTATAATGTGTTAAAATAATAAAATTCTCAAAATTTGATGAAAAATAGGTAGAGAAAAGCCAGTTATATTTTAAATTTTTCTGACTTGAGTTATTGTACAAACAGTAATGTCAGAGTTAAAGACAATTCAGTCATGTTGTATTTGAGGAAATGGTGAATTGGGCTGCAAATGAAGACAAGTTGGAAATGGGGAACTTAACAGTGAAGGCAGCAGCTCAGGCAATTAAATGTAGGGGCAAATGACAGGTCTGCGGCCCAGGGAGGACTTCTCAAGTAGAATTTTACATTAGAAAAACTTAGATTTCTTGCAGAGATTAACTTGCCCCCATATTAACTGACCTGGGAGACAGAAAAAGCGCAGATTCAGGTTCAAATTTGGAAAAGTTCTTCCTTTGCTTTGATAAGCACTTTAGATGCAGACAGATTTCCGTACACAGTTGGTAGTTGAAGTTATTTGAACAGAGGATTCTGGCAAAAATGAGGACATGGGCTACATTTGATACAATTAGATTAATGAATAAAATGAAGGCAGAAACAAAAGAAAGAAGTTGATTGCCACATGTTGGCTTTCATAAGGGGATCCTAGCTTCAAATATTTAGGTTTGTGTTTTTAAATCAGAGTGTGCACCGTTAGAAGCCAGGAAGCTATAAGGGGTCACAAAAGGGACAAAAAGGCAAGTGAGGAGGGAGCAGTAGAACATGCAACGAGAAGTGGGAGGGGTAAGGAGCAGAAAGGGTTAAGAGGGGACGTGGCAGAACAGGTGAATATAATCGAGAAGGGGGTGGAAGGAGAGTTAACCAAAACTAAAGTTGCACGAAAACATCATATAGAAACCTATTATTTTGTAAGCTAATTTAAAACATAATTTTTAAAAGGGGTTCAGTGGTGGTATAGTACATGGATGAATAATGTCAATCTCAGAAGACCTATGCTATTAAATAAAAATCTTAGTATGGGGGGGCAGGCTGTCTCTCTACGAATTGTTGGTCAGAGAGGGCCCTGAAGCCTCTGAAACAATACCGGCTATTGTTACTGCTCTGGTTGCCAAGAACTAAATGGTCAACCCAGGTGCTGAAGACACCTCATTCTATGCAGGATGTGGAGAAATCGCACTGCCACTGAGCTGGAAGCTTCTTCCCAGCTGGCTAGCTTCGTTAGTGCTGGAAGTTCCTATGCAGACTGCTGGAACAGAAAAGGCATCAATAGTTTTTCCCAGGGTTGAACCCTGTGTGGTACACAACTGAACTACCATTCAAGATTTGTCCGATTAGTACTATTCTTGGTCAGAGTAGCCTCAGTTTAGAGAACACTGTAGTTATTACAGAGACTGTAAAGTACACAAACTAATGAGAGTAAGTGAATTTTGAGTGCTCAGCCCTAAATGTGGCATTTCTTTTTTAAATATTTTATTTATTATTTTATTTTATGTGTATGAGTGTTATGCCTGCATGTAGGTAAGTGCACCTGTGTCGTGCAATGCCTGCAGAGGACAGAAGAGCTTGTTGGATGCCCTGGAGCTGGAGTTACAGACAGTTGTTAGCTGCCATGTGGGTGCTGGGATTTGAACCTGGGTCTTCTGCAAGAACAGTCAGTGTTCTTAACCACTGCGCCATCTCTCTAGCCCCAAAATGTGGCATTTCTTTTACCCCTTCAAGCTTCAAGGATTATATCACACAAAAAGAGGCGTAAAGGACGTCAGAGTGAGGTGGTGGAGAGTACTGTTGTGAAAAGCTGTCTCTTGGGCATGGCATTGCTGTGACACTTGAACCCACTGGGGATGTGCTTACCTGCATAAGACCTGCACAAGAATGGGCCATCACCATGCCCTCAAAGATGGAAGAGGAGCTCTTGTGCCCCACCCCTCACTGAAGAGCTATTGACAGTTGCTGGCTACAAGGGTAGAGGGAGATCTTTTCTTCAGTGGTTTAGCCACTGTTAAGTTGCCACTACACCAGTAAATAATCCCCCACCCATGCTAATGCAAGCAACTCTAAAGTCTGTGAATCACAAAAATTAAAAAAAAGACATAAAAGTAGTAAAATCACTAGTGGGGGAAGAATAAGGTGTTCAGTGTGCTGAAGATGAGGCAAAGAACGGTGATGGGTGGGAAATAGGGTCAAAATATATTATACACATATATGATGTTCTAAAAAATAAACTAAGTCATGTAGAAATGAAGTTAGTTCTGGAATTCATTCAGTGGATCAAGATGTTTGCCCTGCAAGCCTGATGATCTGAGAGCTCAATCCTCAGAACCCATGGTAGGAGAGAATTGAGTCCTGACCTCCATACATGTACTGTCGCATGCTCATGACTGCATGTGCATGCACACACACGCACACACACCACACACCACACACACATACACCACACATCACACACACACGCACACACACCACACACCACACACACATACACCACACACCACACACACACCACACACACACACACACCACACACACACATACACACACACACGCGCACACACATACACCACACACCACACATACACGCACACACACACACACACCACACACACACACACCACACACACATACACCACGCCCCACACACACCACACACCACACACACATACACGCACACACACACACACACCACACACACATACACGCACACACACACACACACACACACACTAATAATAATAATGATAATAATAAATTTTATAAAAATAAATGATTAAAGTAGAGTAAATGACTCACATACACTGATTTTACAAAATAACGAAAATAATCAAATGACACTGAGGCCAATTTAAAGAATTAACAGGAACAGGTTGAATTGAAACCGATTTTTTTTCCATAAAGCAATTCAAAGAATTATTCTTCAGCTATCCTTCAATTGGGTAGTAAAGACCCTGTGTGTGTGTGTGTGTGTGTGTGTGTGTGTGTGTGTGTTGTGTATGCATGTGGGAGCATGTACACTCATGCACACATATGCACACATGTGCACATGTGCATACACAGGATAGAAGGAGAAACAAGAATAAGATGTTTAACATGGAAGAGTCTTCTGTAAGAAGTAGTTTTAAAGAGCGATAAGCAGGAATGGTAAGTTGACAATTAGGAGAGAGAAATAGGCAATGACAATGAGATTCACAGAAGAAATGGCTAAAGGGGTCCTTTCTCTCATGACGCCAGCCTGTGCCATTTTCACTTGGCTCTTGAAGAAGTTAGTATGTTCCCAGTCTTCCACTGCTTCATTCGATGTAATTAGAAAGTAAAAAAAGATGCCAATAATTTTGATCAAAAATATAATAAATGATACTGACACTGTGCAAACTTGTGTTGAGATTCATCAAGGTCTCTAGCAGCTGGATATAGATGCAAAGTGCGGTGGCTATTATTTAGAGATTTATGCCTCATTTTCATATATCTTCATTTTTTCATATCAAATATTTCTGGATGTATTTAGTTCTTGAGAAAGAGTTCTACTTCTCATGGCACCTGCCATTTGGCAGACTGATTAACATAATATGATTTGGAAGTATTCATATATTCATGGCACAGCAGACTGAACAGACAATGAGAAGGATTTGAATTGCCTTTGACTGAAAACCTCTTATCCATGTGAATGTCAGAGTGAATGAATCCTTGCAAACCATATTAAGAGCCTGCCTACCTAGATGTAATGTGACAGAGTGGTCTGTGCCCCAAGCTCACAAGAGCAGTAATGTTTGTTTCTGAATTACACTTTTAACGCTAACCTATACTAAAAGGGGAAAAATTACAAACTCACAGTGTTATTTTCAAGAGGACTTAGTCACAGAAGAAAATATAAGAATGTATCTATTTTCAAAATGTTGTGGTTATTTTACATTTCATGTACATATGTCTCGCCTCCCCATCTAACTTTTAAAATCTATGATGACAGGCGATATGTTTTTGAAAGTAGGTTTTTAAAGCTACATGAGGGCCCTTGGTCATCATGTATCTGTTTACTGATCACAGAAGCTGATGTGTCCTGAGACATCCTTGCAACATGGAAGGAGTGATATAATACAATTGCTAATGTTATTATTTCTTTCCTGATATACCCTTAATTTTGCCTTTGTAGAATCCCAGCAGTCTGAATAATGTTGCCTATTTGGAAACTTCACTGTCTATGAAGGTAAAAGCATATTTCATAAACAAAAAGACTTTTTTACCATTTGATTCTTCTGAACTTAGTGGAACAACAGCTCAGAACTATAAAATATGTGGATGTATTTGTGAAAACTACTGACTTTTTTGCTTCCAGCTCTTGTTTGGATCTTTATAAAAGTTTTTAGTTTGTACAGAAACCTGGGAATTGTCTTTTTAGTAATGTGTCTGGGAAACATAACAGCTGTTCATTAACATATGAATCTAGTAGAGTTTCAAAATTCCCCCATCATTGTTATCTCTGAGCATGCTCTTTGTTGTGAAAGGAAGTGAGCTGTTATTTTATTTATCTGAAGATTGTATTGTGATAAGCGAAGTGTCAGGAATAATCACACCAAATTCTGTATACCACAATAGTATCCAACTATGCTATGTGTCTTTCATCAAAGAAGGAAGTGAAAGATTTTTAAATTACTCATCATGGCTTGATGAATTGAGCATTTTAATGAAAGAGTTGCTTCAACTCTGAGAAAGCACATTAAGGTACTAATAAGATAGATTTTCAACCTGTCAGATATTAGAGCAAACAGACTCCAAGAACATTCCTAAAAGGTATGAAAACTTACTTAAAATCTCAAAAAATGGAAAGTTCACATAATCTAGGACAATTTAAAGGCAGGATTTAAAGAAACATAAATATTGAACAGCTAGTATGTGTTTATAGAATTCTCCAACGTAAATGAAAAGAAAGTTGTGAGAAGACACTATGAAAAATACAGCCAATCTAACCAGTGCTCCCAGTGAGGAAATGGGGTAAAGTGCCCATCTTAGGACTCGATTTTATTTTATTTCAAAGAGACATCACTAGAGGGGAAAGAGGAAGAAAATGATTAAAGGAATTTATTTCCCATTAAATACATTCGTCCTTTCAATGCGTGCTTCCTCTGGCAATCTGGGATATATAGCTCTATTTTAGCTTTGAGTTTATAATTCAGTAACATCTTTCTAGCATTATAAACCCTGTGAATAGTGTGGTCTGAAGACATCACACCCCTCTCAGTCTGTGACAGGTCATTATTTTTCCAGAATAAAGAGCAAATTCATTAGTCTGAATTCATTTGTCTTAAATCAAATATTTTTCTGCTTGGATTCTCAGCCCCTCATATCAGATATTCAACAGATCTGACTATGCCCACAATGGTCAGTTAGAGATGCTTGTAACACCCTTGAAGAACCAACCAAATAAGCAATTTCCCTGAATTTTGTGACCTAATTATTACAATCTTTTTAATTGACATGGGTATTTATATCAAAGAAATCAGCAAATGATAAAAACCCTGCTCTACTTTTCAATGAACCAGTGGTTTAATACTTACACACTGCTCATTTTAGATGATGCTGTTCCCTATGGCATTCGCATGTCTCAATATCCCTGCCTTCCTACTGACTCTGAACTATAGTGTCCCATCCTTCCTTGGGTTCTACCAAAGCCTCCTATTTGGGGCTCCTAGCTCTTCTCACACTACTCTGTCCTCCTGTTTTTTGATCAGTATCAATGACATAAATAGCAAAGTAAGCCCTTGCCCTCCTGATACAAGGATTCCATTATGTCAGTCATAAGAGCTGCCAGACTTCTGTGACTGCTAATGCCTGAAAATGTAGGATAAAATGTATAGAAATTATGGTCTCCAGAGAACAGATCTCTTCTAATACAGAACCACTCCCTTTCAAAATTCCATTTCTTTTTGTTTTGTTTTGGGGAGTAGCTTACACTTCCAGGTTACAGTCCAACATTCAGGGAAGTCAGAAGAGAAACGAGGCAAGAACTGAAGCAGAGACCACAGAAGAACACTGCTCACTGGTTTCATTCCCCTGACTTGCTCAGCTACTTTTTTTCTTTTTTTTTCTTTTCTTTTTAATGTATATTTTTATTGAATTTTTTGCATTTCATACAAAACGTCTTAATCATCTTTATATCCTCTCCTCCATCATTTCTAGAGTTCACTGTTCTGGTGTGGTGGAAAGAATTTTCTCAGGGAAAGTACTGGTGTTTTTCATGTTACCCATAAAACTCTTCACTCTTAGATGAGTCATAACATCATCTAGTTTACCTTTATTAAATATCAACTTTGTGGCACCAGGTAAATGGAAAGCCCAAATGAGCTTAGACTGTTTTGTTCCTAATGTTTAAATGCTATATGTTCACCAGTATGGAAATGTCATTAAGTGATCACAGATGTATTGCTTATCTATATATGTTAGGTGTCTAAATTAATCAATAACATTATTTCAATTATGCTTTCATTTATTTTCAAAAAAAATAAATAATAGCCCTGTAATTTATACCAGGAGCTAGAGACATAGAAAAGGCATTCCCAAGATGCTTCCTTGTTCAAATGAATTCCATTCTGTTTGGTGAGAAAGTTGTCAACTGAGAGAAAAATAAATATGATCATAAGTGCAATGCATACAGTAAATCCAAACCACCAGATCATAAACAGGTCATAAACATTAGATGTGGTACAATTTCATATTAGCATATATTAGTATTAATATTAATAAACATTATCATTAACCTTTGTAATTACCTATTCTAACATATGTCACATGAAGTTTTGTTCTGTTAACATATCTTTGCAGAAGTATGATGCACTTTTCTAACATAGGTGCAAATGATCAATATGGCCAAATTTTTCATAAGTATTATAACATTCCTTCTCATATTCCTTCAATATTTGGTTTATATTGTCACTGTTTGTAGATCTCAAAAGTAAGACTCTTTCTTCCTTTAAAGTTTAATTGCTTGTGATCAAAGAGACTACTAAATACTGAAATACCATTCAAAATAATTTTATTTTTCTGTTATGTATATCTAACTAATAAATTTTATCCAATTAAAAAAATGAAGAGCTCATTCTTAAAATTCTCCAACTGGCTGGAGGTGCAGAGCAATGGTAGAGCACTTGCCAAACAAGCATGAAGTCTTAGGTCCAATCTTTAGTGCCACACCTCGAACAAAAGCTACAACCGCATAGTTCAGTAAAAAAATATGAGTTATTGGGTGGCATTATACCTTGACATACTTACTGATGTGGTTATTCCTGCACCAGTATTTATCTAACCCTATGACATTCCAGAGACTAGCTGCTAAGTCATAAGTCACCTGTCTTCTCAAGGAGATGTTGTGACAGCTGAGTGATGAGCTTGATAAATTAAGTCCTTGTGTTGATCTTATAAGCTGAAGACTGGATAGAGAAGTGAAAGAGTTTTCAAATCTTCCCAGCCAGTTAAATACCTGTGTCAGTAAACTCTCTTTTTTCCTTTTCTCTTTTTTCTTTCCACTTTTGGGTATGTGGTGTGCATGTGTGTTTGTGGACACATGTGTGTGAATGTGTGTGCAGAGAATGGAGGCCTAGGGTTGAGTGGGACGTCATTCTCCACCATGCTTCCACTTTTTCCAGTAAGGCAGAGTGTCACGGTCAAACAAGAACAACACAACAACAATGCTGAAGTCTAGATAGACGTGGCTGCATTAGGAGTGCCAGTGCATGCAAGGGCCATGCTCTAGGAAAGGCCATTCTACTCCAAGCCTTGGACAAACAAGGCTGTGTGATGGAAATACAGCTCTATGAATGCAGGTGGCAATACAGGGTACCAGTTTGATTTGCGACGTGTGGTAGAATGAAGAAATGAAATATACTGAGTTGAATTTTTTACTAATTTAGATTGGTGTGGAAGATTTGTGGCCAGTATACAGGGAAAGTAGCCTTCGAATTAAATTATTCTAAGACAGTCTAGTGGTAGAAATCACTTCTAAGATAAGTCTAGTGGTAGAAATCACATTCTCTTTCCATTAAAAGATAAGGAGAAGTAAAAAATAAGTTACTAATAAAATAAAATATTTTATTACTCATGGATGTAATATGCAAATAGAAATTAAAATTTAAAAAAGGACAATGGCCCCAGACTATGGACTATTAAAAGAATAAAGTGAAGAAAGACCAAGTTTTTCTATAAACTTGGGGACATAGAGGACACTATCCAGTACCCAAATCAAATACCAGATTATCTCAGATTAGTACAGGATTGAACACTGAGGAAAAGAGGAATAGCCAATATAAAGAAAGCTTAGGAAACACAAATAAATTACTGACTGTGCATAAACACATAAAATTACACAGAATTTTCACAAGCTTCCACACACATGAAAACTTGCAAGTTAGTAAAAACACCCAGGTTTCAATTACTTTAATAACTTTTGGTTGTGTGCAAGTGCTTCTTGTTTTACTAATTGATTTAGACTCATCATCCTGTTAATTAATAGAAGATAAAATAAAGCTGTTGCACAGTTTTCCCCTCCCCGTTCTTGGGAGACCCACACGCCCTGGGAGGTCCCAGGGCTGACAAAACCAGCAGAGTACCTTCTATTTGGGTTTTATATAGTTTATAACATCCAAGATGGGATGACTTACAAAGGCACGGATTCTTATACACTTTTGAAATCTTCGCCATCTGCGTGTCCCACCCTCGTTTTACGGTTCCATTTCCCAAAATGGCCACGGCTCTGCCCCTTTTTCCTAGTGGATTCTGAGTTTCTCAGCATCTCAGAGTTTCTCAGTGTAGATCTCCAGACCTGCTCAGTCTTTCTAAGGACACCTACCCAACAAAAGCAATGGTATATTGTTCTTGCCTTTTATCTGATTAAAAATCATTGATTTAATTAATGTCACTTTAGACAATTATGTCTTAGAAAACAAAATGCTATACTATTTTTTCCTGTCATTTAGTGCTCTAGAAGAAATGGTTTGGATAAGCACCAATTTTATAAAACCGTTTTTGTGTGTGTGCTAAGTAATCTAATGTATTTGAAACAATTTTGTCATGTGTGGCCCTTTTTACATGAAAAGAAAAAATGTCTGTCTTTGTCTTCAAATTTCAGTGTCATTTTTTACAGTGGTGATCCCTGGCAAATCTAAGTCTCAAGATACCCTGCAGAATCTATTTTTGTAGAAGGAAATATCCTTCTGTATGATCCTCAAATGAAAAGCTGTCATCCATCTTCTGAATAGGCTTTATCCCTTCTTCAATGGCTAGTTTCTGAAACTGCTGATGACTAGAAGCAATTCTTTATAACTCCCTAAATAAAGACATCAGTCTATCAGCAAAAAAAAAAAAAAGAAAAAAAAAAAAAAAAAAAAAAAAAAAAAATAAGACCAGGGGAGGCGCTTCCCAGCAAAAAAAAAAAAAAAGAAAAAAAGAAAAAAAGAAAAGAAAACAAATTACGCCAGGGGCAGCTGCTTCCAGAGGGGGTGGGGAAGAGCACTTCTTGCTCAGCTAAGAGCTGCTAACTGTTATCACTGAGCGGGTGTCAGTGTGATGTGTCCTTACAATTTAAACGCTGCTTCAAGGAAAAGGATTTTTTTTCTACTTTTTCTTTTCTTTTAAATTTATGCTATATTAACCTAAGTATATAAATTCTTCTGTGCAAAAGAGTCTTACCCTACCATCAAAGGTAATTAAAGTTGGAAAGGAAACTTCAAAGCCAAAATGAGAGCTGAATCCTAAAATGATCAGCTCATTTGAGGATGAAAGAAAACGCATTATTCTGAGTGTCACAGAAATGAGGTGAGACAGCATCTCCACCACTGCATCCCACCGTCAGTCCCCCACCCTCACCACTTTATTTTACACTTTATGTGAAAAACAATGTATTAGAATTCAGTAAAAAGTACAGTGTGATAAGCCAATCAAAAGCAAACAGAGGGAATTTACAATTTATTCTTTACAGACCTTTATGCTTTTTTGAAGGCCCTTTGCCTTCTACTCTCTAGTCTGGAAAAATTCTAGAATTTTCTCCTCCTAAAGTCTGAAGGACTCTAAAATTGTACATTTGGGTGAATTTTCTAATTTATGTCTTATTGGACATTTTATGTTGTATAACATATAAAATTATGCTCTGTCCTGAAAACATTCTGAACCTATTTTATGGAAGGTTTTTTTATGTTCACTTTTTTATTCTCTCAGATCTCTTAGACAGATCCTCTGTATAATTTTGTTGTTTCTTTTCATCTGGTTCTTAATCTCATAGTACCCCACACATACAGAGAGAGGGGGGGGTGAGAGAGAGGGAAAAGAGAGAGAGAGAACACTTTCCCTCTAAATTTGGCAATGATAAATTCATACTGTGTATGACAGCATGGGTCCTTTTAGGCTCCCCTCACCCACCACATACTTCTTTTGATGAGCTATAGGTATTCTAGGAAAGTCATGTCCTCTGAATTTTTTTTTTTATTTTGTTGGACAGGGCCTCCCTGTAGACCCAGCTGGGCTGAAACTTGCTATGTAGACCAGGTTTACATTGATCTCAGAGATCTCTCTGCCTCTGCCTTGTCAGTGTTGAGATTAAAGGCTGGATGTTTTATTTTATGATCTCTTCTAATGTATTTGCTTCTGTATTTCATATTAATTGAATTTAGAAGTCCTGCTTTGATGCTGTTAATTTATTGTCTTCTTTTTTCCAATAATGATTATCTCTTTTTTTTTTTTTTTCTGGTTAGTGTAGCCCAGGCTAGCCTCAAACTCATGATCTTTTCGATTGCTATGACGAAACCCTCTGACCAATACCATCTCTAGGAGAAAAGGGTTAATTTGTCTCACATCTCCCAGGTCGCAGTTCATAACTAAGGGAGCCCAAAGTAGGAACTCAGAGCAGGCACCTGGAGGCAGGAGCTGAACACAGGCCATAGAGGAATGCTGCTTACTGGTTTGCTCCCCTGGCCTGGGCTCAACCTGCTTTCTTATAATAATCCAGGACCACTTGCCCAGGGGTGGCACTGTCCATAGTTGACCTGGCCCTCCCATATCACTTACCATGAAGAAAATGCCCCACAGACATGGCCACAGGCCAGGCCAATTGAGGGAATTCCCCAAATGAGGCTTCCTCAACCCAGGTGTGTCAAATTGACAGCTAAAGCTATCCAGTGCATCTTCTTACCCTGAGTTCTGTGATTACAATCATGTGCCACCAACCACCTCTCACTTATTTTTGATACTGTTGTTCTAGTATCTAGAAAATTTCTCCTTTTCCATTTTCAAGGCAAAAACTGAACCAGAGGAAGAAAGGGGGTCTGGTCCTTCATTTTGCATTGTAGCTGTTATTTATGTCTGCTTCTCAGAGTTTATGTTTGTGTCTTATGATGCACACACCCACAGTTACCTGATATGTAAGGAAAGTAACAATTTGAAGTAACAATTTTGAAGGACATAGATTTAAAATATCTGCACCTATTCTTTGGGTAGCAATTTTCAAAAGCAATGCTTTTCCTTACATAATATAGCCAAGACCACTAGACCTCTCCTGTCAATTATATAGGAAGTATAACTATTTAGTGAAATTTCTGACTACCTAGAGGCATCCAGAACAAAATTTCACATGAGAGTTAACTGGAGAGTGTTAAGTATATTTGACAATCCTGGAAGCCATGCCCGCCAACTTAAAATTTGATGTTGTAGTTTCTCTGAGTCCCTTAGATCAAATAGATTATCCTAATTTCTACATCACTGGCTTATTCTGATATTGCAGAACCTAAGAAAGGTATGTGGTTAGTAGACCACCAATAATAACAGACTGCCAAAGATAAACTACAGAATATAAAGTATGACATCTTTAAAGAAAATCAATAAGGAGAAATTCTTACAAATTTTAGTTCAAAGTTTTTATTTTATTTTTCATGTATATATATATATATATTCCCCCTAATCGTCAGGGTATGTAAAATCTCCCAACGTCACTTTTTTCCTGTTGAGGAAACTGGGTATGCATCACAATAAAGAATATGGATGCCACATTTATAAGGACAACTATTGGTCAAAGTTGCTGACCCTATGACCAGGCAATCCAAGTGGACCTTTGCAATGAATGTTAAAGTTTATCCTTAAATATACTGAGCTAAGTATTCAATAACTGAAGTCAATAGGCAAATACTTTCTATATTTATTTGTTCCTGTGTCACCTAAATAGTGTATTTGCTAAGTCAGAAGATTTCTGAGCCTTGTAAAAGATTATTAGTTCTTGTAATTTTTATTGTCTAAAGAATATATTCATGGGTGATTTTTAATAGTCTATGATTTTTTTGTGTGAAAACACTAACAAGGGACTGAAGTCTTGTTAAGAGCACTAACTGCTTTTGCAGAGGACCTGGGTTTGATTCCCAGCACCCACGTGGCAGCTAACAACCATCTGTAACTCCAGTTCAAGGGAATCTGATGCCCTCTTCTGTCTTATATGGGCATTGCACAACATTGGTGCACTTACACACATGCAGGCAATATACTCATACACACACACACACACAAAATAATAAAATATTTTTAAAAACTAATATAATAAAAATGTAAAAATGAACACACTAACAAATTTGGAAACTATTGACCTAGGCTCTCCAGTTCATGAGGCCAG
This sequence comes from Nannospalax galili, assembly GCF_000622305.1. NCBI lineage: Eukaryota > Metazoa > Chordata > Mammalia > Rodentia > Spalacidae > Nannospalax > Nannospalax galili. The sequence goes on along the minus strand of NW_008329138.1, from coordinate 3,441,624 downwards.
GGCATGGTCATATTTACTTGTTTTAATACTTTTCATGCTTCCTGGCATTAAACTACTTGTGTCATTGTGAGTAAATACGTCTTTTCTAAGAAGTACCAATCTTAGACTCTCAAAAGGGAATCTGAAGAAAATAAAGCACAGCATGACAAAGAAATTGACAAAGGTCTAGATTTTGAATAAGAAACTAAAGAATAATAAATTCCATTCATGAACCCACTTAAGTTTAAGATATGTAATGAGAGTAGTCTGGAAGAAATGAGTACTGTAAATGAAATGATTTTAAGGATCGTTTCATAATGATAAAAGATGCAGAGTATTTTAATGTACATATATAAAAATGAACAAAGAAGAATAATCAATACTGAAAAGATAAAGAGGAATAAAATGAAATTAGTGATTCACTTCCCAGTGTGATGAATTAAACTGATGAAATCAATGAAATTGGCCTAGACGCCTAATACAGAATGACATTTTGCCTATTTTAAAAGACTATTCTTCTCTCCCTAATGTCACAATAAAAAACATCACAACTGGATAAACTTATTTATCTTCTTTCAATTATTCTGGTGTCAATTTTGAACATAAATATTACATAGCAGATTTTCTTCCCACTTCCATTGGCCTCTGTATTATTGTTTATCTAACTGAATTGAGTGTTTAACTCCATTATTTTAGTTCTATTGACATTAAAATATTTGTACACATGTAATTTCTCTCTCCAGTTCAAAAGCAAATCTTGAATTTTGCTATGATTGTTTTATCATAGTAATAATTTTGTCATTTTTATTGAATGAATTTTGTATTTTTATCAGTTATACAAAGTAGCTTTTTCATTCATAGATATGCCAATACTTCAGTGAAATATTTCATACTTGTATAAGGTACTAATCAACATTGTTACCCACACTGACACCCTCACAATTTCAACTGGTCCCATCCTATTACATAATATTCCTTACTCAATTCCAATGTCTTTTTTGCATTTTCAAGTTTATTTTTAACTTCAATTTTTATATCTCGTTTAATGGTTATATTGCATCACAGGCATGGTTTGTTATGTCTTGCACTTAAGATACTTTTTACTGGCAAACAACCAGCATAATGTTTCCAAGGTATAAAAATAAATATAAAGCAGAATTTTTTATATCTATTACATTTTTCAATTCCTATATTGTCTTACTGGTGCTCCCAGGATCTATTTAAGATTGACTTTATTTATAATTAAATTTATTTTTCATTTTCCTTATAATATCCTTTAGGATAGCAATTCCCCTGTCTTTATCAAATAATACACTTTCTTAGTATAAATAAAATATGAAAAATCTATGATTGCTTATTAAATTTATTGCTAATACCAAAAGCAGTTTCTGGTTTTGATTTTATATTTTCATTATTATTTTAATGTTTTTGCTTCCTCTCATTAGAGTATGCAAAGAAATTTGCATTTATTTACTATTGCAGTTGCTTTTAATTAATCTGGATGTTTGGCCTCTAGTGGAGAACTTTACTCTCACATATAAACACTCATATTTATTCCCATAGTATAATATTTCAAATTAAATTTGTTGCATGGCTTTACATTTTAAATTTGCCTTTTTATTTCTTTTCTTTCCTACTTTTTTCCTATGGATTGAAGGTAACTCTTAAGCACATCATTTTTTCTCTCTCATGATCTCGGCCTCTAAATTCTCCTGCATTAAAATAGAGCATGAAGTTTTAAAATTCACTGTTTGAAATATATTTGCATCTTTGTTACTCTCAGCATGAATAATAAAACTTTAAATACTAACTAAGAGCTCCTAGAGCAAAATTGGACATTGTGCACATTTTAACTGCCTAACTTTCAAATCACTTAAATATGATTGAAATAGCAGATTGTCATTTTTGTTGTTTTTAGCTGACGGGCACTTTTATTATGTGTCTGTTGATAAGAGACAGCCACTGTCTTCTCTCTTCGGCCATTCCCTCTGCATTTATTCCCCAACAATGATCTCTGTGGTGTTGTCCATCATATATTATATGTTAATAAAATTTAAGCAAGAGCAAATGTAATCCAAATAGATACAATTTGGAATTCGAGCATCAAAATTGACAATATTATGCAGGAATTTATGTGTGAGTGGAAGACAAATGATTCCAGGGTGAATCAGCAAAAATCAGTCACAGCTGAGTAGAACTTTTATCAGAAAATTAGTCAGAATCTAAGAGTTTCCAGAGGCGCGATGGGCTCCATGCAGCACATAGACTGAATTAAACTCACTCTCATGCCTTGCATCATAGCCTTATGTTATTATGTGTGAACTCAGGCTGCCATGAAATTGGGCTTCTCTGCCCAGAGCTCACATCAGTCTCTCATTCACTGCTCTTCCTGTTGTCAAAGCTGAATGTTTTACTTTATCCTATCTAAATTTGCTCATTTTGAAAAATCTAACTTTAATCTGGTATGCTACTGTATAGCACAGTGCCAAAAGATCATAATACTGTACATTTCAAAAACCTAAAAGGAAATATTTTCAAAGCATTCACCACAAAGAAAAGAGGCTTGAGGAGATAGATATATTGAAACTGATTTAAATATCATACAAGATATGATCTGCTATTAATGTGTTCAACTTTTAGACTTTTAAATATCAGCTGAACAAAAAATTTAAGAAAGAAAAGAAGTCTAATTAAAACCACAAGTGCTTATTTCTCTTCTCTCCACGTTATGGAGAGATGATCTTATTTTACTTCAGACTTTGACTACATGTATTCAAACAAGACATTAATTTTCATTAAAATTCTTATTTTAAGTGTACATCACATGCAGTTACATTAAATAATACAGAGAGTCCACACCAGGTATTGGTAAGGATGCAATTCATGGATCTTACTGGTTTTAATTTGTGTGTATGTCAATTTAGTTTTAACCTTTATTTTCTAAAATGGTATTTGCCATGTCTCTGTCATCTTTGTCTTTTCATGCAGATTGCTAGAATCTGGGGTCAAGGTTTACACTATTTTTATGCCTTTTTAATAACTAGAATTCCATTCAAACCTATTACTTGGTAAAAAGCATACAGGTAATGAATGATATTGATAGATCAGATAACAGGGCAGTAATTTCTCTTAATCTGCATGAATTTGAACTGAAAAAGAGAGAAATTACAAGTAACTTTAAGTCAGTCAATGATGATCAGTGTTCATAAAAGTTATCAATGAAATTGTAAAGTTGACAACTGCTAACCTCAAAGTCAGTGATCTGGATTTCATAGCTATGTGGTGACTTCTGAAAATTTTGGACCTTAGGAGATTCAGTCGTGGGGAGGGGAGAATCAGTTTTCCTTAAGGGTGAGACTTACGGTTGGCTGAGAGGCTCCAGGGGATGAACATTCTCTCTCTCTCTCTCTCTCTCTCTCTCTCTCTCTCCATGAAATTGGGTGCTTGCACAGTAAGGGGGAGTGCAGATAGGGGAGAGGATCTAAATATATTCAAAATATATTGTATGAAATTCACAAAAATTCAATTTTAACAAGTCCAAAAACGAGACTGTCTTATCAATAGAGGTCTCAGCTGTCTCGTTTATACTAGTCAATGTTTGATGATCTACAAAGCCAGAAGACAATTCCAATGTGGTCATTTCTAAGGTGTGTTAAAACAAGAAAGGCTGCAAGAGACTCAAAACATGTGGAAGATTACACCAAAATGGAAATTTCTCGCAGCCTTTGCCTGCCCAGTAGTGTAGCCACTTAGTCTAAGACAGCACTCGCCAAACTGTGAACTCCCAGAACAACTTACCTTCCTTGGTAATTGTGTCTCAGACCACCCTATTCTTTATATTATAGTGGTGCAGAAGATATTATGTTGCCACCATCAAAGAGTTTGAAATTATATTTAAATTTGGGTGGAATTTTTGTAATCTTATCCATGAATGATACAAAACAAAATATGTAATGTTTATAAGTAATGATTTATGGAAAATTTCTTTAAGCCTGTTATTTATAGCTGTTTAAATAAATGTAGTAACTGTAAACTCTAAGGCTTTCATATTCTACAAACAGCTTTAATATGGCATCTCAGATTTTACAAATATAATTTTAATATATTGGTTTACTTATGCTTTGAAAATAGCAACGTGGAGGAGACTATCTTCAGAGCTTGAAATATATTATTTATTATTTCTAATGAATATTGTATG
>NW_008329138.1:3433613-3437349 GCF_000622305.1 Nannospalax galili | reverse complement strand
TGTGTCTATTAAAGATTATTTTAACAGAGATTAAAATAGCTCATCTGAATTTAGGTGTGATTTTTATCTTTTTAAATAATAAATGATCTAAAAAATAGAAAAATTTGAAATCTTGCACAAAGCCTCTCTAGAACAACCTTAATGCATCCATAGTAAAAAAAAAAAGACAGATTATAAGATTTATAAATATATACTAAAGTTATTTTGAAAATGTAAGAGCAAAATAGAAACAGAAGCAAGATAGAAACAGAGACTCCATCCTTTTGTTGTATTTTATTATTCTATTTAGTTAAGAAATGTAATTTCCCCCCATTGTCCGTAAAGCCAATTTATGAGCAGGTTAAAACAGAAAAAGTACCAAAAGTAAAATGAGATGCTTCTTTTGAGTAGTTGAAGGTGAGAAAAATCAAAAGTAGATATTCAGTTTAAAGAAATAGTCTTTTGTAAGTATGTAATATAATGTTACATACCCAGAAAAAAAATCAAACAACATATATATAAATATTCAGCTGAAGAAATTCAATAAATTGCATAAAATAATATATAGCAAATCTAATACAAAGAAAATTGATGTTATTAATTCATGAAAATAATGTTAGAGAGGCTTGGAAAATATCTTAGTAAAGTACTGTCACACAAGCATAAGGATCTGAGTTTGATCTCTAGCTATCATGTAAAAAGCCAAGCTTGGTTGCCTAGAGTCGTAATCCCAGTGTGTGTTAGGCAGAGGCAGGTGGATGCTTGGAATTCATTGGTCTGACATCCTAGTGCTATAGGTGAACCCCAGGTCCCACTGAGAGACTCTGTCTCAAAAGTAAATAAACAATAAATAAACAAGGTGAAAAGCTTTGAAGGTGAGCATGTGTATGTATACACACACACACACACACACACACACAAACACATACACACACACACAGGTACTATACTCATACAAACAAAGAAACAATGTTGAAAGCTTTACAGAAATTAAAAACTTTCTCAGTCAAATTACTTTAACTTTTGGTTGTTAGCCTTACCCTTTAACAGCTGCCCTATCCCTCCAGCCCAGAAAAATTATTTTAAAATAAAGTCAACAAGCCCTAAGTATATTTTTATTAAGAATTATTAATGATTATTTTAATGTACTTTAAATATCATTTCCTTGAAATATAAATGAGCAAGTAAGAGAAACAATTGAATAAGGCTTATAAGAGATTGATAATAGGAAAAATAAAATTACTTTTACAAGTAACTGAAGAAACAAAAAATAAAAGTTTCAAAATATGCTAAACAAACTCAGTTACTAAAATACTGGACATTCTGTCACCAGTTTTCTATTTGATAAGATATATTTTTCATTTCTTGAAACAATATACCAAAATATTTTTAATAATCATGTTCACTGATTAAGTATGCTACTCTATATAGTTTATTCTAGAGAAATTACTTTTCCACAAGGTTCAAAAGATCCTGACTTGAAGGTTTTCACTGAGATAATGGAATAAAGGAGATTTTTGTGTTCTCAGTGAATGAAAATAACAGAAATGATCAGAGGTATAAAACTAGCTTATGCTTTACAACTCATGGAATATTAGGGAACTATTAAAATTAAAGTCATGTAGTCAGTTATAAAACATGAAAATGCATATCAAATAATATAAAATGAAGATAATATTAAATTGTTATGATAACATAGTCATGAACAGCTAGGACACATTTAGGTTAGGTGTGCTAGATCACAACGGTAATTATTCTATTCCAGGGACTGACCCCGGAGGATCTTGAATTTAAGGTTATCGTTGGTTGCATAGTAAGTTTAAGATCAACTTGGATTACATGATGAATTTTAGGCCGTCACTGAATAAAAAATAAGATGTTGTCTCAGGCAAATTTTAAGATCTATGCCACATTTGAATGCTTTCTTACACATTCCCCAAATAGTCTACAATTAAGATGGCATAATTACATTTCTAATCTCACTTCAAAGTGTTTTTATTATGATTAATTTTTAGCAAACAATGTGGAGGTGATAATTCTGAACAACAAAGAAATTTTTTTCAGTGAAGTAGACACACAGCCTATTTTAATGTGCTGGACGCAATTTGAAAATATATAATCTAATAAGTTTCAGCTGAAGCATAACAGATGTTATCACTGCATCATGTCTACATGATTTTTGACATAAATTCTTTATGTAATACATTAATGTCATAAAAGATAACAACTGTGAATGAACTGCTGGTTAGGTATATTAAATGTCAGACACAAAGGAAATAGTAAAATAAATCATTTTGTATACAAAAATTATACAGATGTAATTTCTAAACACATAATGCATAGAAAACAACTGAGTGAAGAGCAAACTTTAATTTTTAGTATTTGCTCTGCCGTGAGAGAAGCTACAGAAAACATCTGTTCTCATCAGGTGTTTGAAACACGTAGTCCTTGGCAGTACAGTTTGAAAAGGTAGGAAAATGCTTTTTATAATGAATGTGAAGTAATATTTCAAGGGAAAACTTTTTTATAATAGAAAGTTGCTATTCATAGAAACTAATTATAAGAGAGGATTTCACTAATTTTAAAGGTGTCTGACCAAGGTGAAAAATTAACAATGAATTACACTGTCATAGGCTGCTCACTGCAAATGCTGGAAGGAGCAGTACACGTCACCTTATGATCCTGAGGGGGCTCACCTGCTCAGCTCAGACACTGACCACACTCACCAGAGGACTGCTGGACATGTGCTTCCATGGTGGAAAAATTTTAGAAGATATGCTTAAGGATTCTAAATTACAATAAATATCTTTTATTGCTTCACTAGGATAGTCATAATTCAGCACAATAAGTCATCACTCGAAGTGATTTATTGACAGACCTTAGTAGAATAATTGTTTGTAATATTATAATTCAAACATTGTAAGTGATCTAATCATGAAAATAATACTTTTTATATGAAATGTATTCTGTTCAAATACCTTCATCAATAGAAAATACAGATACCATGACAACATTGATCTTGTAAGTATTTATCCAAATACTTTATGTCAAAAAACACTGGTTCCCTTTTCTGCACAATTCAGATGAGTTTTTCATGAATTCACCAGGCAAAGTTGTTTTTTGTTTGTTTCTTTGTTTCGTTTTGTTTTTAGATATGGTTTTCCTGTAGCCCCAGCTGGCCGAGAACTGCTTGCTGTATAGACCACACTGACTCAGATCTCACAAAGATCCTCCTGCATCTGCCTCCTGAGTGCTGGGTTTACAGGCATATGTCATCATGCCTGGAACACCTTAGGAAAGTTTTGACAAAAATATGTAAGTAACATAAACTGTAGGTTAAGAAGCAATGATAGATACATAATACTTCATTTATGAATTCAGGGTATTAAGATTTTATATTACTATTATATCTAGTTCACCAAGTTTCTTGTATTTAAAAAGATTCAAAACAGGTAAGAGATTTTTCACATGAAAACAAAAATACTAATAATACATAAATAAATTAATGCACACTGAATGGCATTTCTTCTTTCAACATAGGTTAAAAGAGAGCAGTGACACTTTCTGTTGCAATTGAAATTTGGTGATATATTAAATCATTTTTGATAAGGATCAAATTGTTCTACAATTATTTTTAAGCTAAGCTATACTTCCTCAAGTATATTTTCTACATTTTTAACATTTTTAGAAAAATGATTTTTATAGCTTAAAGATTGATTTCTAAATTCTCCTAAATCCACAAAAAATATTGTCAGAT
>NW_008329138.1:3432114-3433539 GCF_000622305.1 Nannospalax galili | reverse complement strand
TCTCTCTCTCTCTCTCTCTCTCTCTCTCTCTGTGTGTGTGTGTGTTTAGGTATTTTCTAACAAAGGAAGAAAATCTCAATTACTATACTAGGAGGCATTTGTTATTAAAATATATATATATAATATGTAAATGTACACATATATAGACATGCATATTTATATGAATATTCCCTCTCATACAAAATGAAATAATACATTATAAAATTCATTTAAGGGATTTAGTGAAACTTCTTGCCACAGCAGCATACCACAGATTTATCAACTTGATATGCATATCTTAGACTTATTTAATCTACATTTAATAGTGCTTTCCAAATTAGTTCTAAAGATAGATGGCTTGTCTACTGATGTCTTCATAGCTTTTTGCAGTCTCTAAAATCCTTCTGACTTCTTATATTCTGTTGGTGAGCTTATTTCTAATATACCTACTGGGAAATATTCTCTTTGAAACAGGCAACACTTTATGAAATATATATACATATTCATTAAAGAGATGATTCTGAAGAAAATGTTGCTAGTTTATAATCACTCTGAGCAGAATTATTTTGAACATGAAAGAAATAGTCAACTGTTAATAATCCAGGGATCAAAGATCTGAGGAGGAGAAAGAAAGAAAGTGGGCTAGCAGGCAGACACAGCGTCCCTGTGTGGGCTGAATGCCAGACTGTAGGAACAGAAGCGGAAAAAGAGCAAGAAATTTAGCGAGGTTTTGTCAGCCGGAAAACAGCCCTGAGAGAAGGGCAAAGCAGCAAGGCAGGTGTCACTCATGAGACACGCAGTGGTAAGGAGCACTGATTTGTGTTTCACTGGTCTCTGTCATCAACAGTCATACAGTAATTGTAGTAACCCTTTAAATGAAAGAAAATGAATGAATTTATTTTCCTGCAATAACTATTTCACAAGTTAAATAAGATAATTTTTATAAATATTTCTGGTTTTGACAATCATAACATACATTTAGGACTGTCAAAACAGATTATTCTGGTTAATTGTGTCATGTTAGGATTCATATTTAATACAATTCACTCCTGTTAAATTGTATACATTTTAATATTTGATTCAATTTATAAAATTAAGCACTAATCATGTTTTTTCTCTGCATTGTATTATCTATACAAAATCAAGAATCCTTCTAGAAATTATGTCTAAATAGATAGATAGATGACAGAACACATAATTTCCAAAACAAACTAAAGAAAAACATAGAACATCACAAATAACTGCATTGTGGGCAGGTGTCTTGTTCTGCCTTACAGCAGAGCTAAATCTATAGGAATGGAGGAATGGCTTCCAGTTATAACTTGCATGAAGTAGGAAAATCATTATCTTTGAAACAATAGAACACTTTCAACTTCGTTTTTGATTAGCAATATGAAATAAACTATTTCAAGAGCTTAGCTGAGTAGCAGAGTGGTCCTAGTAAAA
>NW_008329138.1:3428871-3431716 GCF_000622305.1 Nannospalax galili | reverse complement strand
ATAACAACAACAATACCCTCCATAAACATTTGTGAGAACTAAAGGAAGTTACACATGGAATAACAGTGATACTAGCAGATCAGTCACTGTTTACTTTTTGTTTCCAAGATGAAGAGATGAGTTTGAGTACAGGATGTAGGAATGAGATGACCTGCAAGTAAATAGGTTTTATGTTGATTTTTTTTTCCCTTGAAAAAGATATATACTGCATAAGTTAAAGTTAGGATTGAAATGATACTTTTTTCTATAACCATTGACTCTAAATCGACCCAAAATGCCTGGGAATCACCACTGCTAGAATTCTCTCACCAACTGATAAGATCAATAAGTAGAGCATTATGGCAAAATGACCCCTGGCTTGATTGCAGCTTTTCTTTCCTCCAGTACATAATTTCTTCTGGTTTGTGATGCTTTGTTTTCCAATATTAACCACAGTCAAATATTGCAACTAGGTAGAATCCTTGATTTGTGAAATTAGGTTGTTATTCTTAGGTTACTGGAAATGTCATTAAGTAAATTCCTAAACCTCAGGAGACATTAAAACATGAGCTGAGTGGACCCTGTGGCAGTTTTACCTCTCTTGATGACCAGTTCAAAATCTAAACAGAAGCAGCACATTCAGAGGAATGGACCCAATAGGCATTAGTGCAATTTCTTTTCCAAGATTTGTTTTTCTATCCAGCAACAACATTGTAACTAAAACCCTACCAAAAGCAATAAGTAAAATTAACTTAAAGAAACTGAAAGCTGTGGAAGACAAAGATATTTAAGCTGCATATCTTATAACACCTTTCAAACAGTCTGTTATTTTTGTGATATATTTAGGAACTAATATAAGATTAAATGTTCTAAAAGATGAGAGATTGAAAAGCAATTTTCTTCATAAGGAAAATTTTATAACACAAACCATTTCATATGGAAAAGACAAATACCATAGCTGACTTGTTTTGACTCATCACACCGAGCTCGTTCTCACATCCTTAGTATCCAGGTGATATTTTATTTATACGGTATACTTTAAAATAAAATGCAGGGGTAGATCCAAACAGAAAGAAACCCATAATTTATTAATGTGTATATTCTTTCTATGTATTCCTTGGCTATTCAGTTAATTACCCAATACAAAGGGAATTTTTTACATTTTATTAAATGCAAGGTTACATTTTGAAAATTATTCTGTCCTCTCCCTATAAGTATATTCCATCCATACTTTAAAATTCTTAAGTATTACACTGGCATAATGTATTTTGCCATGAGAATAAGCAGTCTCTAAGTCTTCATCTACTAGCATATTTCCCTTTATTACTGTTATTTTCAGAATGGAATAGAACTCAGAAAAGATTTTGTGATTAAATCCATCATTGAAATAAACACAAAGTTTTTATATTATTCTGCTATGATTCTTACTTTTTATAGAAGGTGTACCTGTTTTGTAAAACAATGTGGAGTGGCATTTTATTGAGTGCTGCAGAATTCATGTGGAGGAATTGTGACATTGCTCACAAGAGTAACTTTAGGGGGCACTGTGTTGCCAGTAGAGAGCTCTCCATAGCCCAGCCAGATCATCTTGTTTTCTTTCTTTGCATATGAAAATATCTCAGCAAGTTTTTCAACGAAATCAAGCCAGAAGAATTATACCTTTCTTGAATTTGAGTTTTTGTTTTTGTTTTTTTTAAACTAAGACATGGCCTGGAAAACAAATTTAAAAGTTTTTGAATAGTATATGTTGCCATAATAAACAGCTATATTTCAATCGCAACTTTCTGAAGGTGAAGGTTGAGAGAGCCAGATTGTTCTGGAGTTAATAAACACACCACAAAACAGACAACAGCATCAGTAAAGAAAGCACAGAAGAATATCGGAAGGGGCAAAAATGACCTGGGATGGCTGTCTGCAATAATAGCATCGAAATAGACGGAAAAAAAGGTAGTTGTCTGGAGAGAAAAGAGCAACTAACCAGAACCAAAATGAAAGAGTACAGAGCGGCTGATCCATTCTGGTGAACAAATCCTGCAAGTAAAGTGGAAACATTAAGGACAGTATCACAGATGAGCTGTCTCAGCACATCCACACCTGCGGATCCCATGGCTGACTTGCTCCTGTCAGCTCCTTGCCCCCACTGTATCAATCACATGTGACATCTGTGTTACATTTTAAGTCCAAAGTAGGTATTATTTTTTCCTGTAGTGAGGTCAAAGCAAAAGTTTAGAAAAAGAAACAAGCATGTAGCCTCTTACCAGGACCCTCTCCTATGTGCGTCTTCCAACCTGACTGATGTGAATGATTGAATGAAATTGTATTTGACAGAGCTAGCATGGGACTTTTTATAGTAGTTCACCATTTAATTATACAGTCCTAGCTTGTGTAGCTTTATATATGGAGGTTATGAATTAACATTGGAGGCAGTGAAAATGCTTTTATTTGTTATTAGGAAAGCATCAACTACGCCTCCCCACTTTTTTTTTTTTTTTCCTTTTCAGCAGATATTTGAGGTTAAACCTCACTGATAAGTGTGTAGCTTTTCTAAGGAGGCAAAGCTGACTGATTAAAAAATTGTGAATTGTTTTGCATTTGTTTTAAATCCTCTTATATAGATACATATTATATATGTATTATACATATATAATATATATGGACATGAATGTCACATGAAAAGGGAATCGAATGGCTTCAAAGAAATCACAAATATTCAAATAGAGACATATTAGAGAAAAATGAGATATGTTCAGTGTTGATTTTTTAAAAAACAAGTAAGTTCTCATTTCATTGGTCAAAATAGTTTAGTATATTAATTAAACTGTAGGAAAATGATTTGCTTTTAAGTATATTTCAGTTTCTTGGATTG
>NW_008329138.1:3400590-3428821 GCF_000622305.1 Nannospalax galili | reverse complement strand
ATATACACATGCCTACCTTTTAACAAACATATTGCTAGCATATTTAATATATATGACACAAACTGTAAACAGATGAATGGTTCCAGTCAGTTCTTATTTACTCCTTTCATGGAATACTAAAATCTTTGTGTAAATATTCGGTTTTATTTTTTTGAGTATTTAATATTCCATAGGCCTGCATTTGTAAAACACGGATGCTTCAAATGGATTACTCTCTGCACTCAAGTCCACATTAACATATTTATTGAGAAAAGTATTTACTCTCTTAGTATTTGAGAAAGCATGAAGACTTCAAGGTACACTGTGGGTTTTTTTTGTTGTTGTTGTTTTGTTTTTTTCTTTTAATAGCAAAAATGCTCAGCTTTTCAGAATACTTGAGATGTATTTCTGGGCATTTCAGTCATCGCAGGATTTAAATCAATGAGGGAGATGTAAGAAATGCAGAAGAAAGAGTATCAGATAATCCCAGATTTTGTATCTTCATCTGTGTTCGCTGGAAGAATTTTGAGAGATTAGTAACAGGCTAAGTGGATTTTGTACTTCCTCCTGTGAAATTTAATAATGTCCTTTATCTGTTATTTAAGGTTTTAAAGTTTAACCAAATTTATAACAAAATTTCTTAAATTTCAGTGACCTCGTGTCTAATATGATATCACATAAATTTGATGGAACATCCCCTACTATTTCTTTTCTTTGTAGAATTTTTTTATGCAAAATAAATTTATTGTTAGATCTATATTATTTGTACTGCTGTATGGACGTTGCTATATTCAGGGAAAATTCTTAACGTTTGAAAACTCGAATCGTAATTTGAATTCTTCACCACACTGCTGATAATTCCTGGCATTTTCAGATGGGAAAACTACCAAAGGGTTTTAAATCAAAAACTGTGTGTTCATTCTTCTAAGCATGATTTTACTTTACATTATACAATGTACTGTGCCATCATTTTGAAATTTTGTTTCACAGCCTAGATTTTAAATGTACACTTGTTTTTTTTTCTCATGTTAAGTTTAAATTTTTTTAAAAAAAACTAGAACATGTATTATGAAAAGTTTGATTATGTTTTTTTAAAAAATTTGAAATCTGAATGGCATTTATATCTGTTTATGTCTGAATTTTAGATTTCATTTAAATATTTAAATATGCTTATTTATATGATATTAGTTTTCAAGGAATATTTTTCTTTCAGCCACAATTCATTTAATTTATATAAAGAATATAGTTTCCATGTGCTGGCAATAAATATATTCATGATTGTATATATTAGTATAGAATACATGAAACATTTGATTTAATGGTTTTCATACTTAAGAAAGAAAATACTCAAAATCAACATTTTTTAAAGAACTACAACAACTCCATGCAGCTTACTGAAGGGATTACTGTAGACATTTTCCTCATCTATGCTTATTCAGACACTTCCTAAAGATACTTTCAAGCTTGCTGTGATCTAAAAACATTTAAAAGACTGAAGTAGAGTGGTTATTTGGGGAATGTTAAAAGATATTTTTACATAGGAGAAAACAAGCCTCTCTACTAAAAATATTTTTGTAAGAAGTCTTTTATGGACTACAATTTGACTGCTTTTATTTATTTTTTAAGTTGTTTACATAAAAGAAATAAAATAATGGCCAAAGTATCCTCAAACTTCTGGATTTCTTTCTTTCCTGTTACTCTAGGTCTTAGTCCTCATTGGTGCTATTTGAGGTCTTGCTAGTTACAGAGTACAGTGCATCAGGATCCTAGAATTGTTCTACAATTATAAAAGAACATCAGACCTGCTGAGTCAGATGCAGTTTTACAAAAGTCCTAGTTGATTCTGGTACACTATTTTCTAAAACCACCATGAAGGTATTAAAGTTGTGAATTAAAATCTTTAATCAGAACAGTCTAGGACAAAGTTAAGGAGCCCAGGTGCCAACCCTTGTAATAAACTTTCCCTTGGACCACCTGGCTTCCTTTATTTCCTTTGTCATTTTTTTCAGCAAATGTGCTGTTTTCTTACTGTTTTCCTGCTTTATATTCAGATTCTTCATCTGACATTATAATCAACATACCACGTCTAATGCAAAAATCCTAAGAAGTCCTTAAACACTAACCATGTTTAAGCAAAGAAAATGCTATCCCCATCCTTCATTGACTTGGGGGCACCAACAAGCAGTGGCTGTTTAGTTGATGGATTCTTCAAAGGGACAGAAGGGAGTAACCTCCTTTCAGACAAGCCTGTCTCTTGCTTGGCCGCTCATCCTGTGAACTTTGCAAAGAACCTTGAATCTTTCCAGTTTCCTAATTGAGCTATATAGTTTTGTGAGTGTTTTCCTTCATTGGCAAGAAAGCTGTGGCATTTTTTTATGGCTGTACTGCCTCATTGGAAAATTAGAATACATCAGGGAAATTTAAAAAAAAACAACAAAATTAATGTTTAAAATTTGAGTTATTATGCTTATAAAAAAGAAATGCAGATCATTGAGAATTAGGAACATTTCTTATAAATCGGTTATTACTCCACAGTTAATACATATGAAGAAATGCACAAAGAAAAAAATATATTGTTCTTGAAAGTTGCATTTATATTATTTTTTCTTTCAGTGATGTCTACGAATAATGCACACTATTGTCACCTGTGTTACCGAATGCACTGCATGCAATTATAATATTGCAATTAACTTGAAACATTATAGAAAAATTTTAAATTTTTTTATTGTTTTTTCACTGTTCATTTGAAAATATTCAAAACTTTTCAAAATATTCAAAGTTTGTTTCAAATGATAATATTTTTATTTAGATTTATGGGGATGCCTATGCTTAATAAACTTTATTTTTAAGAATTACTTATCTGATGGATTTAACTCACTATCCTTAATTTGTTAGCTACTGTTTTATTTACAGGAAGCATTAAAAAATGATTTAAAAAACCCATGTTAATATCTTGCTGAGTGATAAAACCTTAAACATAAAAACACATAATTTCCCAATTTTCAGGGGGAAAATATCCACTTATTTTACTTAGTTTTTCTTACTATTTTCTAAATGAGAAAATTTTCAAGCTTTTTGCACAATTGGACTGCGCAGCCAGATTTAAGCATCCATGCATTAGAATATTGCAATATTCACAACCTTCAAATTTCAACACACAAACTTCGTTCCATGAACAATTTGCTTTATATGCTTCAAATGTAAAGGGTTTTACTTGGAGGTCATTCCATTTGTCATGAAATTTCTACTAACTGTTGCTAAACTCTATGTAAAGAAGCATCATAGATATTTTTGGATTAGTGTTTTTAATTTGCCCCTTTAAACTATTTATAAAATATCGAGTGTTTGCCTTTTCATATTAGCTATCCTTCTGCATAAGTTGATGATAACCTGGGTCATATACTTTACAAAGTTTCTGTTGGGAAATATGGTTATATTTTATAGACCCTACATTCTTTAAGGTCTACCACGAAAAAAGATACTGAAAAAAATTTAACAAATCTTCTTTCATTTCAAAAAGAATGTCCAAGTTCTTTTGGGGGCAAGTGTTTAGGTTAATATAAGTTATACTTTTCTGTTATAATAGCAACACTATTAATTATGTCATTATTACCTTTAAAACTGAATTAAAATCAATTTATGATTAGTCTACTGCTTTAAATTCTATTTTTAATTGTGCAACTTTTGTGAGTAGGTAGTATTTTCAAGAAGGACAAAGGTTACTGATTATAATGATTCCTTCTTACATTAATTTTCCATGAATGTTAATACTGAAACTTAATGAAAACCTAAGCCATCAGCTACCATTTCTGTGGTAATTCCTATTGGAGCCACTATTTTGGGCAGAATGCAGACTAAAGTGATGATGAACACATTGATCTCTGTCACCTAAGCTACTGCAAATATTGTGATACACAACCAAAAATCACCCATTAGGACAAAATGTCTTCAACTTTCACAAATACAAACAGATAAGAAGGAGTAAAACACAACTGCCAGAGCTGGTTATATTGGATTAATTCCTGTAAATCTCCAGTATTTCAAAAGAACTTCCATGTATTTAGAAAGCCTTAAACATTCTGGCTTGCTTGAGTTCCCAAAGAACTATGAGGTACCAATAAAAAGCTCTTTACCACAGGGATCCCTACAATTAAGAAACCCTGAGATTGTACAAGTTTCCTCGTTTTGAAATATTAGCTTGCCTCCTACTTAAATCCAAACAAAAGCACACTATGGCTCTAGGTCAACCCAATATAGACAAGACCTGAGCTCTGATTTGCCCCATGCAAGGAATTATAATGGAGTGGAAGCAGCCGCCTCTTAATATAGGAGTTAAAATTACCCGTGACTGAAGTGAGCACATCAATCAAAAGTTTTGGCAAGTAATGAGCCAGACAAACCAGAGTGGTGAGCTTGAAGGCAGGAAAAGCCTCTGTTTTGTATTCAACAGTTCTCAAATAGCCATGACATCCCTTTGCATACACCACCGACTTCCAGCAGGTGGATTTTCAAGGCATTGTCCTCAGAATACAAAGATGGATCAACTCAGATCATTTGAAATAGTTTCCTGTTTTGTGTTCTGAAAGCTAGAGGTGTATAAAGCCTTCCACATTCTTAGCATTGTTGAGGTTTAGGGCAAGGAGTGAATATAGAGCACTTTGGACAGAAAATACAATTGGAGATGAACATGAACAGTTTTATTTGCTGGTGCACATAAAAATTACTCATCATTTCTAACCATATCAGAATGAATGCAACTTGCTACTTTGCACTATTTTATCTTTAAAGTCTTACAATGTTCGATTGTCTTTATCAATTTGAATTAGGTTCTAAATATCTCAAACTAAGAGAGGGCCTGTTTTCATAGTCCTGTGTCTCCATGTGAGTGCTGACCAAGCATCCTAGAAGGATGGCAAATCACAGTCACAGCAGCTGCAGAATATTAGCCATACAGTCTTCAAATTTTAAATTATTAATCTCAAAGTGAATTCTGTCTACACATCTGTATAAAAACTTCCAACTGTATTTGAGGAGCAACTAGAAGACACCATAAACAGAATTTCCTTTAATAAAAATGTGAGTGTGCAGAAATATTACTGAGATTCCTAGATTGTTTTTTAAACAAAACTGGTATAAGCAAGTCAGGTACTCTACTCTCTTCAGATACCATATTCACTGTTAACTTATTATATAATCATTCACAGCAATCTAATGATACCACCATTAAATGTATTTAATTACATATTCTAAATGGAAAACTATCATAGTTAAAGATAACCATGTCTAAGTACAAAACAGTCAAATTGAGGAGCATGTAATCACAAAATACATGTTGAAATTATTTGGGTATATGGCCAGAAAAATAACTTAGCTTGTAAATTCAATAATAAATGAAATGTTAATAAATGAAATATTAATTCTACAAAGCTAACTAGTAAATGAAGAATTTACTTCAATAACTATCAATCTCAGGTAGAGAAAAAAGTTGTTTTTGGTTTTGTTTTTTTTTCTGAAAGTTTTACCAATCAGATGACTGAATTTAGCAAACTTTTCCTTCTGAAATCAGTGTTTCAGGCCTCAAATGAGATTCCTCCCATAGCTTCCTATACTTCGGTGACTGCAGGTTGTGATCATTGAAAAATACATTCAATATGGTGTCAGTGCATCTATAAACTGTCAACTACAGAAAGGAAGAGTTTTAAAGAGATATTTAAAGTATTTTATTTTCATTCACCATGTAACCATTCTGTAAAGCCACATATAGCATAAAGAACAGGTCAAAACAATAAATACACCCTAAAAGAGAGAACTATTCAATTACTTAATATTATAATTTCTGCATTTAGAACAATAAATTGCTCTTGTAATAATGTGAAGTTTATAATTTGACTTAACTTACATGAAAACACAATTACAACACAAAATACATTAAGATTTTCATTTTTATATGAAAATCAGTTGCTATAATTAAAAGGAACATATACAATAGTTATGAGGTCAATTTAGAGAAACTTAAGTTTCAAAATTAAACAAAAAATCGAGGACTACCCTGCTCTGTTTAGCAGAGTCCAGGAGTTAAAGGGTAATACTAATAGTCCTTATCCTGTCTTCAGGTCACTTTCACAAAGAACATAAAATTGTCAAAATTTATGAAATAGAAATTTCTGAAAAACATTGAAATATAAAGTGACAAAGGATTAGTACAAATAATACATAAAGAATTTATAAAAAATGAATTGAGAGTCGGGCTTGGTGCTGCAGGCATTTAGTCCCAGTACTTAGGAGGCAGAGGCAGGCAGATCTCTGTGAGATGGAACCCAGCCTTATCTACATAATGAGTTCCAGGCTGACTGGAGCTCTAGGGAGACCCTTTCTCAATATTAAAAAAATAATAATAATTGAAAACAAGTAAAGGCAATGAAATGTCCAAATGACAGGCATACAAACATCCTATCACCAAAGGTTAACTACTAATCAAGAAATTCAGATGAAGAGAAATGTAAACTCCTAATAAGCTGGTTGCATACGTATTGTTACAAATAAGTGAGCATGCTTAATAATTTATAAAATTCATAGCTCATCTATCTTTCTCCTTTTTTAGCATTTTATGTATTATTTTTTGTGCATGAGTGTGTTGTCTGCATATATGTAAGTACACCCCTGTTGTGCAGTGCCCATGGAAGCCAGCAGAGCTGTGCTGGATCCCTAGAACTGGAGTTCAGGATAGTCATGAGCTGCCATGTAGGTCCTGAACCCAGGTCCTCTGCAAGAACAGTCAGTGCTCTTAACTGCTGAGCCATCTCTCCAGCCCCAATCTTTTTCCTCTAAAATTTTTTCATTACATCTTCAAAAGCATAATTAGTCATGGAACATATGAGGACTTCAATGTGTTGTACATTCTCCTGAGCTGCTCCAGAACAGTGACAACAGTCTGCTGAAGGGCTGGTAAGAGAACAACCAAAACTCATAATGGTGGAACACCAGGCCAGACCACAGCAAGGCCTGGCTGCATACAGCCTCCTTAATGTCTGAATTTCCACATGGAAATTCAGCTTTCCAAAATGGAAAAGGATGAATTCAGGGATGTCAAAGTCTGAATTATCAAGATTGAAAGGGCCCTTACAGAGAGCAATATATTTGCCTGGTGGGACCCAGTATGAGATTAGGCATGAAAGTTAATTAGTAGACTTAATCATAGCATTTAACTCGCCATTTCCTTCATTGACTTTTTTAAATTGCAGTGTACTCTGTGAATGGGCTGACTGCATCTAGACACACTGTAAAGTTGTAATGCTTATTCTGAGTTTTGAGATACATGACAGTTAATGTAGTCGTGACACTACATATATTCTCCCAAGTGCAAATCTGTATGAGGATTTCCTTACTGACAGAAGCATCTGATTGTACAGTGATGACCTTTGGCAAGAGTTTTTTCTTTTCACAGGAAGTCACCTGAGATCCAGCTGGGCCTCTATAACAGAACTGTGAAAATGGACAATTATGGACCAGATTTTAATGATTCAGATTTAAGGGGAGACAAAATTCACCTTTAAGTTCCACCACTTTACTTTTTCATTCACATCTTAAGATGGAACATGTTCTTTTTCTCGGGTCTTAACAATCTGCTATGAGATGATGCTTTCCAGATGGAACGCTGCTATGGACCAAAGAGGCCTGTGGTATTTTAAGTAATGTTTCAGGGAATGAGGAGCTTGTTTCGTTGTTTTATTGCTCTGAGCTAAGCTAAAATCTTTACCTTGCTATTTTTTTTTTCTGTCTGTCATATTTAAGTGGTGGGATAAATCTATTTTTCTTCCATTATATAGTGAGATTATGTATTTATTTAATGGAGAAAGCCATTACATAGCAGGATTTTATGAGTCTAAATGATAATCTCAAAAGTAACTTGCAAAGCATTACATATCATGTTCTAAGAATATTAATCCACGTAATCTGAACCAAGCAAATGAAGATACTGAGGCACAGAGTGCTTGAAAAACCTGCCTTGAGTATGAACTGGAGAAATGAGTTCTATTGAAAAGTCTTCAAAATTTAAAGTATGTTGTAAAATAGACCCACTGTTTTATATTATTAGGGACCAAATACAATAGCTCACCACTGATCCATACTTGAATTCTTTTAATAACGAAATTATTAATAAATTTAACCTGGTAACTTTCCTTGGATGCAACCAAATACCTGATCGAAACAACTTAAAAGAGGAAAGGTTTGCTTCAGCTCAGCTGCAGTACCTGGTGACTTGGTCCCACGAGCAGAGCATCATTTCAGAGCTTGTGGCAGAGCAGTTCTTTACCTGCCTGCAATGGAAACAGAATTCTAAAGGAAGGGGACAGTTGCAATATTCCAGCAAAGGTGCACTATAATGATGGATTCTTCCATCTGGGCCTCAGCTTCTAAGTTTCAGAACCTTCTACAATACTGCCTCCATCTGAGGACCAATACCGAACGAATGATCCTTCTAAGAGATACTGAATATCACACACTCAAGTATGGCAGGCATAAGTTCATTAATAAGCTGTCGTAATGGAAAATGAGATTATTTTATCAAAAAAAGGGGAACAAAAACAATTGATAAGTAATTTTGAAAAATGTTTTATTGACTGTCGTAAAGGAGGTATACAGCAAAAATGTACATGATGAAGAAAAGATACAAAATAAATTTAGTGTTATTTTTTCTTTCTTTGATAATTTCATGCATGAGAAAGGTATTTAGATCATTTCCACCCCTCTCTTTAACTTAATGTCTTATTTTAATTGTGATAACCTTCAGACTAAAGCAAATTTAAGTTTTAAATATTGTCCTTCTTTACACAGATTGGAAACCTAATCATAACACTGAAGTAAATGATAGAGGTACAATCCCTTCCTGTTTGCCTAGTCTTATCAATATGTAGGTAGATAGTAAAAGTATAAAGCCAAAACGTCTTTATAATCTGAAAGTATTAATCTTGTATTTCCGAAAAATAAGGATAAAGAATAAGTCTAAGTATAAAGCTGTATTTTTGTTTATTGCTAGAAATGATCAATGTTTTAATATAAGCATATAATTTTTATGTATAGTTATTTTGGAAATTAATGAATTTTGATCAATCTATAAAGTACTGAATTTTTTTATAAAGTGAAAAGCCATACTAACCCATTCAAAATCTTCTCCACTATCAACAATAAACATTGCCAGTACATTAGTCAGAATCAATGGATAAAGACCCAGAAAAAGGAGCTCCTGACTTTAGTTTCAACACTGTCTTACACTAGCAAATCTGTTAAGCTTTGATTTTAAAATGCAAATATGTTATGGAACTACATTACATGCTTCCCCTATTCACACTTTTACTTTCTTTATTTCTCAATTGCTTTGTATATTTAACACACAGCAGGCATCATTGAAAGGGAATTTGGGGACCCAAATGCCCTGCCGTCAGGATTGACAACATTACCTAAAATCTGACTTATTCCTTTGGAAGAGAACAATCATTTAGGCATTTGAACTAGACAGGTAAAATAAAACAAATCTAGGTAGATAAATGGATGACTGATGTATTGATAGAGATGTGTAATCATAGGACATTGCCTATGCTGTCAAAGAAAACTATAGAGTGCTCTAATAATTTTGTGACAGTAGAAAAAACATATCACCAAGGAAGTGCCTTTGGAAATGGTCTTTAAAAATTAATGAATATATTATGTGGAAGAGATAGAGAGGGCATTGTACTGAGCAGAAGTCTTGTTTATTATCACCAAGAGACAAAAGACACAAAGAATGCCAGAATGTGGAGATGCTGCAGACTCCAGTGGGTTGGGTAGGGTTGGGTAGAGTTGCTTAAAGGAACTCCAAAAAGTGCCTTAGGCCATTACACATGATATTCATTCAGGCTGTTGTTTCCAAATGTCAAACATACTTGTGATAGACAAAGGAGGGGAAAACTTTTCTAATTAAATTATGGCAAAACATTTCTTACCAGTTGGCAAACAGACTTTATGTATCCACTTCTGTAGATAGGTAAGTTTACTTAATGAGAAAAGTCTTTTAAACATCTGTCACTGATTTTTATCATGTAAGTTTTCTGAAAACATACAAATTCATGAGTTACTTAAATTGGTTGAGATATTGTAATCTGTATGCTCTTTGTGCATTTATTCATAACCTTCAAACTTCATGTTTTACACAATATAGTTTTCTTCTTTTAGATCTAATATTTTTTGAAATGTCTTTTGTCATGATCTTGATTATTTTCTTCTAATTCATTGGCACTCATACTAAAACCTTAGTGTGTTGATGAATGCATCAACAAAATGGGCCAACTACTGACGTACACATCATTATTTAGAATGCTGAAATATTACCCGAGTGTAGTAGCACATGCCTTTAATCCCAGCACTTCATATCAGATTAATTTTTGTCCCATCATAATTTTATTACTTGTAATAGAGAGAATAATTTCTAAATACCTATATCCTTGGGAATTAAATGCTTAAAATTAAGGCTCATTTTAAGAGTAAGATTTTTTTTTAATTTTATGTGTATGAGTGTATTGTCTACATATATGTGAGTGCACCCATGTCAGGCAGTGCTCTGTCTGTGGAGGACAGAAGAGAGCATTGGATCCCCTGGAACTGGAGTTACACGAAAGGGTTTTAAGCTGCCATGTAGGTTTTGGGAATTGAACATGTGTCTTCTGCAAGAACAGCCAGTGCTCTTAACCATTGAGCCAGCTCTCCAGACCTCAAGAATCAACTTTTTAAAGTTCCATTTGATGTATTTAACAAAAAATGGGATAAATCAGCAACCACAAGTTAAAAATATAAGGAAATACTTTAACATTTTACAATGAATAAAATTTTAAAGTATAATTTTCTGTGTGATTTTTGTGGATTGTGAAGTTCTTCAAAATAAAATTCTTGTGCTATGCTCTTCACCTGAGACTATATAATCAGCACAGTGATGATCTTATCAGAGTGAAGAAACGAGCTAAACATGTGGGATGATTTTCATAAATCCCAATTATTTATGTTTCTAGAGTAAATGCATACTTAAGTATCTCAAATTATTTGTGTTAATTTTTTTTATTTATGGGAAGAAAGCAGATGAATAGGTAGCTAGATAGTAAATAGATTGGTGAGTGGATGAATAGATAGAATAGATAGCTAGATAGCTAGATAGCTAGATAGCTAGATAGCTAGATAGCTAGATAGATAGATAGATAGATAGATAGATAGATAGATGATAGGTAGATGATAGATAGATGATAGAATAGATGATAGGTGATAGAATAGATAGATGATAGATAGATAGATAGATAGATGATAGATGATAGAATAGATAGATGATAGATAGATAGATAGATAGATGATAGATAGATAGATGATAGATAGATAAATAGATGATAGAATAGATAGATGATAGACTAGATGATAGATAGATAGATAGATACAGAGATAGATAGATAATTGGTAGATGATAGATAGATGATAGAATAGATGATAGGTGATAGAATAGATAGATGATAGATAGATGATAGATAGATAGATAGATGATAGATAGATAGATAGATAGATAGATAGATAGATAGATAGATAGATGATAGATAGATGATAGAGGCACAGTCCAAAACAAACAAATGAAAATAGAATATCCCTTCAGGGCTGTGTTTAGGCCCACAGAATTTCACATAATGCTGAACTATTTGGCATAGAGGCTTTAAAAAGGTATCGAATACTATTTAATATTATTCCCTGCAATTAAAGAGTGCAGTGTTTAAGCCCTGCATGGTGGTGCAGGCCTTTAATCCCAGCAGTCAGGGGGCAGAGCCAGGTGAACTCTGTGGATCCAGGCCAGTCTGATCTACATTGCAAGTTGTAGACCAGCTGGGGCTACAGGAAGACCCTGCCTCAAAAAACAAAAACGAAAAATAGAATGCAATGTTTAAAATAAGAGTATCAAACAGAAGCAACAACAGCAGCACAAAGAAGATCTTAAGACACAACACAGAACAAAAACCCAAAGATTAGACAAAAATATTAATTATGTACCTGGGGGTAGAAAAATATAAAATCAATAATACATATTTTGAAGGTTTTTTCATTATAAAGTAATTTATTATTACCTTGAGTAACTATATTTTTTACAAAAATTTCAGTGGGAATTACTCATATTTATAACGTAGTCACCATTTTATATTTCTACTTCTAACTGGAAAAATCTGTGAATATTTCAACAAAACTTTGCCACAAATCCTATTTATTCAACATTTGCTTAAAAAGGAGAGATGGATCAATACTGTGAATAAACGTGTTATGGCCATGCTGTTCACTTACTCTTAGATTTGTTTCAAACTGCAAATTATTTTTCTCTATAATTCATGCATGAATTATAATGTTTAATGTTTGAAATAATCAACATAGGCAATCACTATATTCTGTAAATCCACTTTAACGGACTCTCAAAAATAGTAAAATTAAACATAAATAAAACAAATAATCACTGAGTTCCAATCTTAACAATAGAATCTCAAAATCTGAGTACATGTCAGAATATAGTGTCCAACAGCTCCACAAAAACTAAAAGACGGTCACAAATTTTAAAAGATTGTAAAAGTCAAACAAACAAAGAAAAAAAACAAAGTCAGGCTTTAAGACCCAATGTCAGTTGCAGAAAATTGTAAGTGCCTGATACTCAGAAATCTGCTGGCAAAAGTCCTCACATCACTAACTGGGTCACAAACCAGCATCCCTAGGCTATGCAGAGTAATGCGAGAGAAGGATGTGTGAGTATGTGAGGAGACCGGCCCGACTCTAAGAAATGAAAGGAAATGAGAAATCGAAGGGAGCAGACTAAGCCTCCTCTCTTTCAAAAAGAAGCACAGAATGATAGAGTTTATTTCACTTTTGGCCAAGGAAATTGTCCCTTTAAGCCACGGGAATGAATTGTCTCTTTTTAACTGCATTTTCTCCCTGCAGTTCCTAATCACTGTCTGTCACACTTTGATGTCATAATCATCCACTGAAGCTCCACCGTTAAAAAGAGTAAATCTGCTTAACTCACACACACAAAAAGGGAGGGTGTGCAATTGCAGTGTGGCTTGCTTCCCTTGGCTCAGTGGCAGCCCATTTGAATGACAGAAGTGCAGTATTATGTCACTTCAGTATTACTGGTGCCATTTCAAAAGCCCAAAGCCTATTTTTAAAAATATATCTTAATCAGTTCAAGTAGAAACAGCAACTGTTTGGCTTTAAGTGAGCATTGTGTGTGTGCATGTGATGTGTGGGAGCATACGTGCAGAGCATGACAAAGAAATTAGCAGTGTGTATGTGTGTGTGTGTGTGTGTGTGTGTGTGTGTGTGTGTGTGTGTTCAGCTCTGCCACTCTCGAAGAGCAAAGAGCTTTTAAACTTTACATACACTTACCTCTCTGAAGAAATAGCTTGCATCGTGTTTGCTCTTAAATGGTATTTCACAATTTGTCCTCTTTCTGATTAGAACAATGTTTAACAATGATTAGTTTTATAATTAGTCAATGTGATTTTCATTATTCAAGATTTTTTTTAATGAAAAGTGAAGATTTCTTCATTTACTATAGATCCTGGCTTACTCAGATTAGGAATAATTTGATTTTTAGAAATGATGCATGATATTTCTGACCATAATTTGATTATCAGTGGAAACATTTCCTCCATGTGGTTTATGAACATATTTCTGTGCTTAGTTCTGCCATTCTGTGTGGCATATAAAATTAACTGCAATTTTAGGAAAATATTGAGTTTGTGCAAGTAGACTATATTTTATTCTGCAAACAACTGATTTGATTCAAATTTTATCTGAATTGTCTCATATTATTATAACTCTTTCTAAAAGGACACACCTATATCCTTCTTTATTGCTTTTATGTCAATGTCCCTTGGTTTTCTCGTCAGTGGTTTTAGATGCTGATGAAACCCCACAGGAATCTGTGTCGGTTTACTTGTGTACAAAATGCATAAAGCTTGTTCGCTTTAGAACAGGGCATCTGACCATCTACTTAAGTGATGCCCTGCTGGTCCTCTTTCTTACTCTTTTAAAAATAATAAAGAACTCTTCTAGAAAGAAAGATCTTTTCAAAGATTATATCAGATCAACTTTCATAGTAAAGCATGAAAAAACTAATATTTGCATTACATTGTAAGATTGCATAAAAAGCAACAGAGAGATTGTTAAATGGATTGTTCAATGTTTTTAATATATAGTGCATAACTTTGTAAATTTCCAATCCTTTAGCAAGATGCTAAAAGTTTTTTGAGTGTAGCCTTCTTGATTTAAAGGTTTTCTGTAATTTGGCTTCATATATGACTGTATCTATTGCCATTTCTTTGTATCAACTACAGGAAGATATTTTGATATTCCATTTCAGGTACCTTTTATACATGACTTAAACTTGGTTGCATTACTTGCCATGATGTGGGAAAAGAATGACTGTATTTAATTGTCCTCATTACATACCAACAAACCACCTCATAAAATATGAAATATTTACTAGCCATCTTTCTGTTTTAATGTAGATTAAATCCTTAAGTGCATTTCAATATACTCATTAGTTTGTTCTTGAAGTCTATAACCTGCCAATTCCTAAATATAACTTTAAATTTTTAATTTTGGGTGATGAATTATCAAATAAGAATGTATAGGGAAAAAATGAAATACTCATGAAATGATAACAAATTGCTCAAAACAGTGGAAGTAGTTCCCGATGTCTTGTTTTAATTGAGTGTGATAGCCTCACAAATTTTAAAGCTTTGCAAATAGACAAATACTTTTGAAAGTTTTAAGGATCTAGGTCTCATTGTTAAGACTGCCCATACTTAATTCACACCAAAAGTGAATTCTATTCACTATCAGGAGAGGCTTGACACAACAGACAGTGTGAATTCAAGTACATTCTGGGCCCTTGCAGCTGGAGAGGTAGAGTCCCTCTGTACACAGGACCTACGGGGATGTTTCCTTTCATCCAGTTCAGTTCATTGGGGTACTAAACATTCTGCACTGCAAACTAGCATGTGGTATACATAGAGTCATGGGCTCTGTATTCTGTACCACGTCCTTTACTTCTCACCCATCCAGATATTTGGGATAGGGTCTTTGTAGATGTAATGTGAAATTTTTAAGTCAAGTCAAGTTAGAAAATTATGATTTTAATAGAGTAATCCCTTCAACAAGTTCTCTGCAAAACATTCAATTTAAAAGCATCAATATTAATATCTCTGACTATGGCTTGAATGCATTGAGGCTTAGGGCAATAAAACCATGATAAATGGAGGTTCATAATTTCATTGACTGTAACAGTTGTAAGAGAGATGGATAGATTTTTTTAAGGCCATCATAGGATAACAATGAATGCTTTAATATTATTAACTATTCATGACAGGTAATAGTGTTTCAGAGGAATTTGCAGGTAGGAAAGTAGTTGTTGATAACATGTGATGTTCAGTGCTTCTGAGCATCATGAAGAGAGAAAGATGCCTACTGAATGTAGGCATATTTAGAGGATGTTTAAATGATGATTCACGAGGGTCAATAAGGAAAATAGAGAAGCTAATATATAAAAAGAAAAAGGGGGTGGAGGGGGATACTCAGGTCTGTAATTATGAATAGCTGTGTTAGGTAGAGGATTATTCTACAATAAAAATAAGGTAGTATCAACAAACTTGGGACTATTCTGTAGGATACACTAAATAAAGTCAGAAACTAAGCAGTTTAGAAATGGAAAAGAAAACCTGATTGGTAACTGCTAATTTTCTGGCTTGGTTTTCAAGGAAAAAAGTAACCAACTGAAACATGGGTATAGGAAGAAGGGTTATGTGCAAAAGCAAAAGAATTATTTGAAAATGTTTATCAGTTTGTTTTGCTCACTGACATAGAGTTGGTAACAGGGAAAAGTTTACACTGTGCTTCACTTATCTCCTTTTACTGTCAGCCTTATGTTTCTTCCTAACAGAGTCTTATCTCGTTGTTGGTCAGTGATAACCCTCTTCCTCTCTTGTTACACTAACTCATTCCCAGCCATCACACCCACACAGGCACTATCCTTTTCTATGTGTCTGTTCACAGCCTTCCAGGTATCTGTATTTTTCTGTCTAGTGAAGCCCTATTCATCCTTGAAGTTCCTGATCAGAAGACATCCCTTCTTCCTGTAGCCTTCACCTTCAGAGTCATAGCACAGATTCCCACTGGCACTTGAGCCCATTCTCCTGTGCTAATGGGGTTACTTCCCTCTCTCCACTCCTCTCACCAGATGAATTGATTTGAAGACTTCAGTAAGGGAAACTGTATCTTGCTCACATGTGTACGTCTGACACTCATTTGGTATCTATCATAAGGCGAATTGAGTTCAATAGAAGAAATAAAATTTATTATTAATTTTAATAATTACATTTATCATTGCCCATTTGACAATACTACTTATAAATTAGCTAATGGTATTGTTATTGTCAGATTCCAACTAGATTAGTAATGCTCCACGTTATTCCTGCCTTTAAGCTCCTTTATTTTTATTATTAATTTTGACAGTTTGTATTTATTTGACATGCATTACTGTACATTTGGCAAATATTAATTTTAATAATTTATCTTTATTATTGCCCATTTGACAACAGCATTGGATAATGATTGAATAAGTAAAGTGAACAACGTATGAAAACATTCCTTGCCTTAACCAGAAATCCAGATGTGATCAGAGATTGCCTCCCCGCGGAGTTACAGCTGCTTACTGCCAGGCTGTTTCCCTCATGTCATTCCCAGTAAATGGCCATAACTTTCTCTTCCTTACGTAGAGCCACCATAATGGCCTTACGTTCGCATTTTCAATCCTGATCTACACTACTTTGCTTTTCCACCTCATTCGGTATTCATTCACGCCTCCAACCTCTTCCCACTGTTTCCAACTTCTTGAGACCAAATCATAAAACAGAGATTTTGTTGAATTTTTGAAAAATTCCAGCATCAAAAAGTATATGTAGATGTATGGTAGGCTTTGTGAAAGGTATGCTAAACTAAGATAGGATGTAAAACCTGCAGACAAAATTTCCCAAAGTTTATGTTAATAGCTTTTGAGAATTCTTTCTCACTGACCCCTTGTCACCATACTAGTCCTAACTAATGTTGCCCTATTAGCTCCCTAGTTGTCTTCTCCTCTTTCTACCTCATCAACTTCAAGTATTTCTATTGGTGTATTAAAAGGCATACCACCATATGCTTTTTTGTCCCATCCTGCCTGACCACCTCAGACTCAATCATGAAATTGTAATGTGCATTGCAGAAGTTTTTGTTGTTGTTGTTGTTTTTCTTTTTCTATAACTTCTCGGTGTCAGCATCATGTTATTGTTGGTAAGAGTAGAAGAAAAATGACTTTGTTATAAAATTTTCCTGGAAACTTGATATGGTATGATAAAGGTGTAAGAACTAAAACTATTCTGTATTGTAAGATAATCCAGCTTTTATTTTGTATTGCTTCACTTTTTGAGAACTCCTCAATTGTATATATTTCACAATCATGTCATTTTGGATGTTTTTACAGAATGCTCATAACACTGAATTTCTGCCTTTTAAATCCTTGACTCTGAAAAAAAAATCATTATTTTTATTAACCTCAAATACCCATTTTAGCTTATAACCCTCTGCTGGCTATAACCATTCGTCTACAAATATCCAATCAACCAAGTTAATACATGCTTTTCCTCACCTCTGCCTTTAAGCTGTCTTACCATTATCTTCACTATAGAACCAAACAACTGATACTAACCATTACTGTTCTGATATCATGATACTGTTTTCCTTTCCCTTATCTAGAACACCAAGTAGTATTTTGTTTGTTTTTATCATTTCACTTTTCCTTTGCTTTTATAATTAAGACTTTAAGATTCAGTTCTTTATGTGAAGTTAAATGATAAAGCGATACAGATCTGATATCCCAACCTTAGCTGTCAAGAAAATGTTTCACTAAGGACATTAAAACCAGAAACCATTTCCACCTTCCTACTTTGTGTCAGTGTTGTTCTTGCCATCATGTCAACATAGGTTTTTGTTTCTGTTTTTGTTTTTTTCGTCTCTTAGACATGTGCTTCACAGACACCACTTCCATCACATTTTCTCTATTCCTAATCCTGCTTCTTCTCTCTAGTCTCCAAAACACCATCCAAAATAAACAGTCTTTTCTTCTTCATCATTTTCTGTTTTAAAAAAATGTTTTTTTTTCTGGCCCCCAGGGGCAAATACTGCCTCTCACTTGGTGAGTTTGAAATGTTTTGAGCACAGATGCTATAAGAGAAATAATCTTCAGGACACAAAGCTGTGGGAGGCACAGATTTTATTACTGCAATGCATCTCTGGGTTTGGCTCTTCTCTCTTTCATCCCTGACCTGAATGGCAGTTGAGCAATGCCTGTGTTTAAGTGAACTATGAGCTGTTTGTCCAGTACAATGCTTCACTGTTTTAAAGTGCACACAGGTGTTTTTGTCAGTTACTCTTTTTAATAACTGAGATATGTTAACAATAAAGCAAAATACATAGAGCTACAGTGGCCAGTAATCAGAGGAAAAGCTATTTGAAAGATGCAAATGTTTACCATTGCTATTACCCTGCTTAAGACTTTTGAAAATGAGCGTAAAGAAACTCTTCGACTCAAGCATTATGCTCAAATACAGTTTCTAAATGTAGATGGCACTCTAGGAGAAGTTTAATTTCTTTGAGAAGGCAAACTCATAGAAGGATGGTAACGAGATGTGGGGTACAATCAACAGTTTTGCTCACTGACATTTGACTCTTGGGACCTGAGAGATGACTCAGCAGTTAAAAGCACTGACCGTTCTTGCAGAGGACTCAGGTTTGGTTCCCAGCACCCACGCGGTGGCTAACAATATGTCCATTTCTCCAGTTCCAAGGAATCCATGGCCTCTTCTGATCACCGCAGGCATTACACAACTCGGGTGCACTTACATGCATTGATACAGTAAAATAAAAATAATAAAGTATAAAATAATAAAATAAAATAAAAATGAGGCTATAATCCCTTATAGGCACAAGTAGGAATGTGTTGGCTTACCTGGTTGTGCTTAGCTCTGCCCTTGCTATGGCCAGTGATATTTAAGTGATCAACCATTTTCAGATGACAACCTACACAGTCCCTGGTCAATTTATTCCATTTCCTATCAGGCACTGAGATGAGCAACGTTTGTAAAGAATTCTTTCATCCTGGGCCTCCAGGGATTTCCTCAGGCAGAAAGCCCACTCTTTTTTCCTTAGAGAGGCTCTCACTATCTAGCTCCAAGTGGCCTGGAACTTGTGTAGACTATCTCGGGTTAGCCTAGATCTTACAGAGATCCGTCTGCTTCTGCCTCCCAGGTGCCGGGATTAAAGGCATGTGACAGTGCACCTGGTACAGAAAAGTCCTCTTGTCACAGTATTGTAGACAGCAGAAGTTTAGGGATTATTTGTTACTGACCTTGTTTTTCTACCTCACTAATTTGACTTGTGGAAAATCGAAAAATAGGAGCCCTGTGATTTGATATTCAGCTCTAATCTCAGCACACAGGAGGCTAAAGCAGGATGATCAGGAAAGCCTAGACACATAGTGAGTTCAGCCTAGCCTATATTGTCATACTCTTTTTTTTCCCCTGAAAAGTAGAGATTAAAGGTTCCATTTGCATAATGTCATTCTGCAATTGTGCTATTTTTAAAAGTCTCTTTTTTCTTTGAAATACATATGTGGTTCAATAGACTATTCAAATAAAGATTATAACATTATTAAAGAGCAGTCTTATAGAAGAACATAACAGCTGAACAAAAAACCCACTGCAGGAAAAAAATTGGCCCTGAAAATATTTCCTCAATAGCTTTTACACTATTGAAGAACTTGACTGACAAGTTTCTTCTGTAACAATTTTTATAAAAATATGTGCTTAGAATTTTAAAATTAAGTTCTAGATAGGTGCATGAAAAATTTTCAATATTATTATTTGGTTTTAATTAATACTTCAATTATTTAATTTAAACTAGGTGCTGATCAATTTTAGACAGAGAATGTTGAATAAAAGTAATGCAGTATATGTAAAAGTATATAATATGAATTACAACTTCAAGATATCTACCATGAGAAAACATTTATGTATTAGGAGAGTATAGATATTGGTCTAAATAAGATAAAGGAGCATAAAAATTTAGGGAAAAATAAAAACAAAAATATTACTAAAATATCTTGTTTTTCCTCAAAGCAATAAACACCTGGACCTGCGTCTGAGAAATGCAGATCCTCTGTAACCTAGGACTAAACACTGTACACATTTTCATAAGTAATAAAACAAATAATGAAAAATCTAACAGTAATAAGCAAGAAATATAAGCTTGCAGCCTTCTGTTCATATTTTTTTGAATATAATTTCTAAATTTATGTGGTTACCCCTTTTCAATAAACAGAATAGTTTTTAATTGACCTTTTTAGATAATTATTATATAATAACTGTTTCTCTTCCACATAATTACTGTTTCTCCTTTTACAAATTCCATAGAGCACTTTGATTAAACTTTACGTGACAATTGGACTATGCATGGATTTTTCTAGCTGTAATAAATGTGCAGAATTACAGGAATTTATACATTAATATATAATCAAATATTAATTTATGCAATTTGGAAGAAGCAGCTCCAGTAATGGACCATCAGGTAGGTAACCTTGCTGTACTTGAGTTCACTTGAATGTTGGGACCACTGCTGAGAACTAATTTACAAAGATAAAATAACAATAACAGAATTTTAATCTTATTTAATGATTTTTGAAATGTAATTTTTTTTACAGTTCTAAAGAATCTTTCACATAATTGAAAATGCACATTTGAATCAAAGAGACTAAAAGAAAAACTGTTACCGGAAGCATACATTAAACCCTAAGCTGTTTGGTTGCATTTTCAACTTTCTTTCCTTTTGTTCTAATATTTCTACATCACAATTTTTTCAGATATTGAAAACTGTTATGTTAAAATACCTCTTTTTTTCTGTATCAATTCCTTACATAAATATATTCAAGAGAATTATTCTTACTGGTGGTACATACTTTAAGATTCTAAACATTTGGCTGCTGAAGAAAGATTTCTCAGTAAAATGAAAATAAAATGTTATTCCCCGGATAGTTTTACATCTTTAAATCTGATGAGCTCAAACATAACCTGCCAGCCAGGGAAAATAGTCTTTTGTCTGGTCGCATAGGCATGCAGATGCTGGCCTGAAGCTCTGTAGGTAGAAATATATTATTAATAACTGCATTGAAGTCTCTCTATCAAACAATCCAGAAAGCAGCTGTGTTTTCTGAGGAGACGGTGGGAGAAAATCTTGTTGTACTGCTAAACTTTGACTTGCTGGGGTTTGGATACCATCCTTCCAAACAGACAAACAAAATTGTCACTTTCTATCTGTAGGGGCATTGTTCTATTGTTATATTCTGTCTTGTTTCAATAGTTTTTATTGGTAATATGAAGAATGAATTAAGTTGATCTCAAAAGACTCTCCCTTCCCAGAATTACCTGTTTCACCTTGGAAAGCAACACAAAATGAACTCTGAAGCTTTTGAAGATAACCTTTATTCCTCAGCAATGATTTCTCCTTCCCCTGGAAAATCCGTTTTACAAAGGGGAGTCTGATTAAAGGAAGCCAAGCAGCACAAACACTTGCTGAAGACCCTGCTTATCTGGAGCTCACTTGACAATGTGTGTTTTTTGGGGTTGGGAATGCTGCAGGTTCAAGGGATAATTCTGCCTTTCAGGCACTTCAATTTATTTCACGCCCGAGCACTGTCATTGTACGCAGACAAGATGAAACGCATCGTTGTGTAAAGAAATTGAAATGGAATCCTACTTGACCCAGCAGGATGGGGCATTATGTTTGACTCAGTGGTGATTCCTGGGATAATATCTAATTCCAGGAGGAAAATTTCTTGATATGGCCACCTGCTGTGAGCGGCTTTGTCCCGGGATCACAAGTTGTTCAGGGTGACTAGGCTCAGGACATGCCTAGAAGAATGCAGCTCGGCCCCTGCTGGCATTCAGATCTCTTCATTTTCTAGATGCTTTCTATTCAACAGGAACCAGTGAAGGGAGCAGGGGGGCTGGGAGAATGTGAAGCACTCCAGCAGCCAGGAGAGTCAAGGCCCGCTTGACCCGGGATTCGGATTGATTTAATTTTTTAGAGAGCCATCATTATTTCTTCACAGGGCACTTTTTAATTTTTGCACTTCTCGGGCCAGCCCCCTTGCATGTCTTTCTCTGTTCAGTGTGTGTGAAGTATTTACTTTGAAAAGGCTGCGCACCAATAGATTAAATAAAATAGGAACACTCCGTGTCTCACAAGAGAGAATCGTGCAGACAGCTTTATTACTTCTATCAGAGAACAAAGATTTTTCCCAGCATGCGGAGGATTATTAGGCCAGAAGCAAATAAACGGGACATATGATGTCAAAGCTTCAAATGCGATCAAGAAAAATTGTCTAATTGATTTTGCTGCAATTACGGCTTCTGGAATGTAATGCCTCAGTGGTTAATTCTCAAATCTCCTCATCTTAAAATTTTAAAAAATATACTTGGACACAAATATAGGCAATGACCCATTGTCCTGATATGTTCCCCTCCCAGTCTAGAAAAAAGAGTTTTAAACTAGCTGATTCAGGAAGAAAAGCTCATTGGTAACCATGGTAATTATCAGTAATTGACAACCGGTTCCATTTACCTCATTCGTCCCTTCCGCCCATTCTCAAAGGACGCTGATACCGCGGCATATTCACCATCCAAACTTCAGCACCCTTTCTCTTGGACTTTTAAAAATGAATTTAATCAGTAATGAAAAACTTTCTTCTTAAATCTTGTTAGTGAGATTTAATAATTTGTTCCTAACATTTTCATAAGTTTTCTATGGTTATTAACTTGAACGTTGAATGACTGACTCATTGTGAAAACTCTTTTTCCTTTTCTGGGTGCCTTTGTTTTTCTAACATAGCTGTCTGAATAAAAATGAACAACACCTAACAAACAAACATAAAAAAAAAAAAAAAAAAAAAAAAAAAAAAAAAAAAAAAAAAAAAACCTGACTAGTTTCTCAAGAAGCAAGATGTCACAGATCAGTTCATAATCTAATGGAAATTAATACTTTAAAAATGCATGCATATTAATATGTGTTAAATGTGTGTATCTCTATACACAGAGCATACAAATACATACATTCACAGATGACTAATAGCACAATGAAAATACAATCACATTTCTGATTATATCAAATCTTTTTATGTATAAATATACTTATATATTCCTGAGATGATTATATTGTTCTGGCATTTGGTTGACTGTAAATAATCTATAATTCACTCACATTTTCATTTTAAACAAGTATAAATCCAAAAATAGTTGTCCAGTATGCGGGAGATGTTTTCGCACACCCTCATTAGATTTCCTGAATTTGACTCACTTGGTCACACAAGGATGTATTTCTATAAATGGAGTGACAAACCCACAGTGACTGAACTTATTAACCTTGCTTTAATAATTGCTTTGAGTTAAGAAATTCATGCTACATACAACATACAAGATTTGATCATGTATTTTAGGAAAAGACAAAAACTAGAGTAGCAAAGGCATGTATTTTTCTTTCCACTAGAAAAGTTCATGTGTAATGCTAGGGTAGAATATATGTTTTGTTAAACATGAAATAAAATTTCTGAATAGTTTCTCCCTTTTCTCTTTTCATTGGCATTTCTTGCAAATGACTTGATTCCAAAACCTCTTATGGAGGTTTGTGAAAAGCAGGGCTTTGCCTAAAGAATGTATAGTCAACCTGGTCGCCACATGCAAGGTATGTAGCCCAAGAAAACACAGAGGACAAACCCTGTTCATGCTATTGGAATCTGAGGGACAATGAGAAATATTTCCCTTCTGAGACAGATCATTTGTACTTTTTAAGGTAGGGGATGATATTTGTATAGTCAGTTGCCAATAGGGAGTGTCGGCATAGAAGAAAGGCACAAAGGGAATTTAAAGAAGCTTAGGATATGTACAGCATGGAACATCAGAGAGCAGGGAGTGAAAGCACTTCCTGCTAAGACAAGTGCCAGAAAGTTTCAGTCAGTATTGGAGAGAAGGGTGTCTGTAGGAAAGCTGGCTGCACTGAGCATGGCAGAGCCTGAGTGAGCATTAAGAACATCTGCAACATGAATTAATGCATGGTCTGGCAAGCACTTTGAGTCCACACTAAGTACAGGGGCCACTGCCATGGGAAGATAAAGGAGATGGCAGTGTGTAGTCGGTTGTTTAATAAAGATGTGTTTAAATCAGTAAATGTATTGATATCCATATAGGTATATATATGAAAAATACATGTAAATGCCATATACATGTATGTGTACCTGTAAGTCTCTGTCTCTGTCAGTCTCTCTCTCTCTCTCTCTCTCTCTCTCTCTCTCTCCCCTCTCTCTCTCTCACACACACAGAGGCACACCTGCACTCAAGCTTTCTTCCCTAAATACTCTATACTACGAAAATCTGAGACTAGTGCCACTCCTGTGAAAATAGAGCAATTAGTGAGCATGAATTCATTTCTGCATGCCGTTCTCCACTGAAAAGTGCCAGAGTATGTTAGGAAAATTGACTTCAGGCAAGTAAAGTAAAAGGTAGTCTGAAAACTCTACTTAAAAATGTAGATGACGGTGAGTATTGGATAAAATGTAAAAGCTAGTTGAAATAGCTTCCACGTGGCAACTCTGAGGAGATTCAGACACTAAAATAAATAATAAAGTCAGCGGCATATTTTAAGCCATTGAATAAAATAGGAATATTTAAGTGCGTGTGTAATTGAAATTTTGACGAGGGGCAGTACTTATCGTGTTTCCAGTTCCATCCATTTTCCTGAAAATGACATAATTTGATTCTTTTTGGCTGAGAAAAACTCATTGTGTACATATACTACATTATTCTTTATTCATTATCTATTGGAAGGCACCTAGGTTGATTCCATAATTCAGCTATTGTGACTAGTGTTGAAATAACCATCGTGTGCAGGCATCCTCAGTATGCTGACTGACTTTCTTGGGTGTGATCCAAGAGTAGGTGATTGGATTGCATAGGTGTTCTGTTTTCTTTCTAATATTTTTGGAGGCAGCATACTGATTTCCTTAAATGCTAGACTAATTTACCTTCCTATTAGCAATGAACAAGGATAAGAACAAATAGTGCATATAAAATAAACATACTAAAACAAAAATGCTACCCAATAGCAACTAATGTCCATTCAAACCTGACACAAAGCTACAATGAAGTAAAGGAAGGAGCACATTAATCTTACATATCTAGGAAACTCAATAGAGCCAAGATAAGGTAATCTTAGCGATTCATACCATCTAGGTTCACCATAATCAAAGTATTATAAGATACAGAAACTTCAAAGCGAAAAAATCTGTCATACCTAGTTAAGTCAAAATTTCTTGTCCAGAATAAACAGATTGGTATAATAGCCAATGCACCAGAACATTATGATATTTATAAACATAAATGTATTGCAAATTAGTATTTTGAAAACAATAGTACCCTCAAATACATGGGACACATCTGGGAAAAGAATGAAGAGATAATGCAACAATAACTATTTCTGACTTTCATTAAAGGATAGATTAAAATACCAACAAGACAATAAAGGGTACAGTAGCATTCATACTACAGATAGCAAGCTTCTATTAAACATTCCATCTGAGTAGCAGAGTGCAGATTCTTCATGTTTTCTTCTTGTATTTACCTGGGACAGTCTCCAGAATAGACCATATTCTACAGCATCAGTAATAGCCTCGATGCACTTAAGCGGATTGTAATCACACAAAGACTATTCCGTAACAAAAATGGAATTAAATAATACACAGTAAAGGAGGGAAGTGGCAACAATTTCCAAATAATCCAAAGTTCGAGATTAAACAGCAAGTCAAGGTCCTACAGAAAGCTGGAATGGTAGCACATGCCTTTAATCCCAGCACTCGGGAGACAGAGGCAGACAGATCTCTATGAGATCAAGACCAGCCTGGTCTACATAGTGAGTTCCAGGTCAGCTGGGACTACAGGTACAAACAAAAAAAACAAAACAAAACAAAACAAAACAACACAACAACATAAAGTCAATGAAAAATGACTCTAAAATTTATAGAATGGGCATTGAAGGAAAGAGACAAACAGCAGAAAGACACAAGCTACTAACGCTTAACTCAGAAGAAATAAAATCACATGGCCTTTTAAATACATAAAGTACATAAATCTGTAAAAACAAAACATGCCTAAAACTTTCAAAATGAAATTCAGAGGACCCACTGGTTTCACTAGTTAAAAATGCCGACTGTATTTTAAAAAAGAACAAAAAACAGAAAACAGAAAAACAAAGAAAACATCTTTCAACTAATCTTTGGCCAATATCATCCTAAGATTAAAAACATAAAACAAAACAAGAAAACAATGAATGAAACTTGAATAAAACATATCAGTGTGCATAATACACAGCAGAAGGATTTGAAAAGGGTACTAAACTATAAAAGAGTCACATAATGTACATCAAATAATTTTACCTCAAAGATTTTTCTTTCCTTGTTTTTTTATTAGTTCTTTGAAAATTTCATATAGTATATATTTTAAATATATTATTATTTTTATTTTATTTGTATGTATGTATTATTTTATTTGTATGTATGTAGGTAAGTGTGCCCGTGTCATGCAATGCCCACAGAAGACAGAAGAGGATGTTGGATCCCCTGGAACTGGAGTTATAGACAGTTGTTAGCTGCCATATGGGTGCTGGGAATCGAACCCAGGTCTTACACAAGAATAGTCAGTGTTCTTAATCACTGAGCCATCTCTCCAGCCCCTTCGTATAGTATATTTTGATCACATTCACCTCCTCCACATCTCCTCCCAGACCCACCCTCCTCCTCTACCCACCCAAATTTGTGTCTTCTTTTTCTTTTTTTTAGGCCTTGTCTTAGTTTGTTCTTCATTGCTGTGACAAAACACTCTGACCAATACCAACTTGGGGAGGAAAGGGTTTATTTGTCTTACATCTCCCAGGTCGCATGCAGTTCATCAGGGAGCCCAAGGTAGGAACTCAGGGCAGGAACCTGGAGGCAGGAGCTGGAGCACAGGCCATGGAGGAACGCTGCTTACAGGCTTGATCCCCTGGCCCCTGCTCAGCCTGTTTTCTTATGCAACACAGGCCCACCTGCCCATGGGTGGCACCACCCACAGTGAGCTGGGCCCTCCCACATCACTCATCAAGAAGATGCCCTTCAGACATGGCCACAGGCCAGTCCAATAGAGGCAATTTCCCGATTGAGGCTCCCTCAACCCAGGTGTGTCAAGTTGACACTAAAGCTATCCAGCACAATTGACCCCTTGTCAACTTGACACACTAACACATCACTGTTAAACCGTAAGCTTTCCAATTCTTGTCCCCAAACTATGATGTTAACATTAATATCACAACATAAGACAGTACAACCTTAAAAACCCCACAGTCTTTAAAAAATCCAAACACTTAAAAGTCCATAGTCTCTTTTAAAAGTCTCTCAACTGTGGGTGGGCTTCTGTAAAATCCAAAACAAGTACTGTCTTATTTCAAAGGGAAGAATCAGGCACACCTAAGCAAAACCAAAGTCCAGCAAAGTAGCTCAAGGCTGGACATCTGGGATTCACTCACGATCTTCTGGCTCCAAAGGGTTCTGGCAGCTCCACTGCTCTGACTCTGCAGTCCACAGCACACTCAGCTCATCTTGCAGACCCAGGCCAGCTCCATTCCACACCTGCCACTGTCCTTGGTGGTCGTCCCATGGTCCCAGCATCTCCAAAAAGCTGGGGTCGCCACTGAAACTGAGACTACACCTTCACCAATGGCCTCTTCTTGCCTCTTGGGGTGCAAAGCCTCAGTTTCTCTCCTTGACCCCTTCAATCCTGGGGTCTTCACTGCAACTGAAGCTGCACTTTCACCTATGGCCTTTCCTGGCCTCTCAGAGTGCCAAGCCTCAGCTGCTCTCTATGACCCCTTCACGCTTTCAACACCAGAACCATGCAGGAGACTCTTACACATTACCAAGTCCTGCTTCCAGCTTGAAAGAGAGGTGCGGGTCCCCTCTGTGTGCTGACCCTGAGGAAATACCTCCCAGAAGATTCCAGCACAGTGATGCTGGTCTCTTGTTACTTACAGCTGATTTTTT
>NW_008329138.1:3389602-3400096 GCF_000622305.1 Nannospalax galili | reverse complement strand
ACAGGCCAGTCCAATAGAGGCAATTCCCCAATGAGGCTCCCTCAACCCAGGTGTGTCAAGTTGACACTAAAGCTATCCAGCACAGGCCTGTTGAGAGCAATTTTTGCTGCCCATATACTCTCAGGTGTGTGAACACCATATACTCTCAGGTGTGTGAACACCATATACTCTCAGGTGTGTGAACACCATATACTCTCAGGTGTGTGAACACCCTCTGTAGCACAGTCAACCTTCCAGCAGCCACAAGCTCAGACTCTGCCTCTCCCAGCACCTATCAACTGCCCAATGGCTCTTCTGCTCTTAAAGAATTTTTAGAAAATAATTCAGTAATTCCATGACTTGTTCTGTTAAGAATGCAAATGAACACCATCTAGCCAAGTATCAGGTAAATATGAATCACAAAAATTCCAATATGCATAAATGAGCATTCCTTTCTGACATCCTCGTGTAAAAATTGCTATTGATGAGCAGTCTCCCCAAGTTCTAATTGAAGGCAAAAACCCACAATGGCAGTAACAAAAGGAAAGTACTGTTGGGGTAATTAAGAAAATAATTTTCCTTTTGCATTCACAATTAAGTACAGTTAGAATTGTTTCATGTCTCATCAACTTACATAATAAAATACTAGGATTTTCTAGGGACAGAAGTTGTCCTTTGCTGTGTTGCTTAAACACTCAATGTTAGTTGTCTTCATGTTAAACTTCAGAATTGCTGCTGTTGATGAGATATACAGCTGCCAAATTTTCATCTTTAATAATTCAATACAGTTGCTCACATTCCATAGTATGTCAAATAATGATTTCTTCTGGTACTTGAAAATTTCATCACTGAATATAAAACAAATTTGTATAAATGTATCTTTCTATTTTTAACTTTTACTTATTATTATTTTAATTTTATGTGTAGGAGTCTATTGGCTGCATGTATGTGGGTACGTTCATGTCATGCAATGTCCACGGTGGTCAGAAGAAGACACCAGATCCCCTGGAACTGGAGTTAGGGGTGGTTGTTATCTGCCACATGGGTGCTGGGAACCAATCTTTGGTCCTCTGAGAGAGCAGCCAGTGCTCTTAACCACTGAGCCATCTCTCTAGTCCTGTATTATTTTATTTTTTAAAGAAAAAAAAAAAGTACATTTTGTATGTTCTTCTTGTATTAATCTAACCTACGGAAATTTGTTAAATCAACATCCCAAGCCTACAATATGAGCCCCTAAACTTTTCCCTCAGTTTTCTTCTCTAGTGAATGTTTTCACTGGAGATATTAAAGTCAGAGAATCAACAAATGATTTGCTTGCTCTCTCAAGTAAATTGTTAAGAGTAAAGAATTGAAATGAAAATGACTGACACCAGATACTCTTGACAAACATTACGTAGTTATTTGCCACAGTCTGATATACTTTCTTTCTTCTCCTAGAAAAGGGTCTGGGATTCAAATTATCACAGCAGTAACCTGTGAAAGAACTGGGGTTAATTTTAATTTATTGTAGTTTTTTATCACTAAAAATTATTGTTTTGGTTTTACATTCTATTTAAACTAATGAAATTCTCATTACTAACTTATCAGCTCATGAGTTAGACTATCCAAATAAGTTGAATGTATTTAATTTCTAAAGGTTAAGATGTCATCTGCCTCATACACTGAATGTTTTCTTCACTCCAAAATAAAACAAGCCTATTCTCACATGCTTAGACAGTGAGATTTAACAAATCATATTTTAAAAAATCTCCAGTAGTAGCAAGCAAAACTTGATTACACTTTTCACCCTATTACATATTTGCCAGCTGTCTTGGTGCAGTGCCCTGCTCACCCTGCAGACTCCTGGGTGGTGCCAGTCTCTGCCTTTGACAAGCCTTACTCAAAACTCTACTCAGCAAACTAAGTGAACCATGGCAATTCTGATGACTTCTTTCCTATATGTCCCAGTCCTTTGATCCTATCCAGACAGTGATTCAGTAGAGAATCTTCTTCTACATTGGACCAGAGCATCTCTGACGAATCGTGTGTGTGTGTGTGTGTGTGTTTTAGGAATGGATTCTCATGTCAGTGTGTCTCCCAGATTTGTCTTATGAATTCACAGCAATTTAAAATCACACCTTCCCTTATCTTCATTTAACTGACCTCAGAGATGTCATTCAGGCTTCAGATCATTCTGGTCCTGGATTTACCAATTCCTGGAAATACAAAGTGTGGCCTGCTCTCAATCTTAGGACATAATAATTCAGAGTCTCAAGTGTCTTGTAACCCTTTACCCCCTCGTTCTTTATTCTCCCACCTCGCCATTGTTGTAATAAATTCATATAAGTTAAATATGCACAGACCATGATGTCACTACTTTTCTATACCTAAATCCTGATTATTCATGTGGGTAAAAAGTCTGAAAGACAGCAAGCTTTCCATCATAAAAGGGCACTGTCACCAATCCATTCATTCATTAAAAATGCTCCCTGAAGAACTGCTGCTCCATTTCAGGTGTCATGCTGACTGACTGTGAACAAGAAAAAAGATAGAAATGATCCTGATAGTTCCTGACAAGATGCCATCTTCGTACAAGTGGAAGAAAAAAGAAATATACTTTATATCCTAGAAAAAAAAAAAATTCCAAAGAACAGTCTTCCTGCCATGAGGGAAATGTGAGTTGGAAGTAGGCCAAAGTTAAAGCAGGGAAAGGAAGAAGTTTTTCCATTTAAATGGATCCTGTATTGAGTCTAATGATCTCTGATAGAGCCACATAAGGAGGTACCAGCCTGCAAGCTCCTGCATGAGCTCAGACCAACTTCAGATTTATGTGAAGTAAGAAAGGGCTCTTCTTTTGGGGGCTTCAGAGTTGCGTCAGGAATATCTGAGAGACCCAGACTTTGGATTATCACCTTACTAAAGTCAGTCTAGACTAATGGCTTACTGTAACTTTACAGGTCACAAGCACTTGGAAAATGTTCTAGGAAAAAAGAGAAAGAAAAAATTAGCAGGTTGAGTATCTTTCTAAATCATTAA
This sequence comes from Nannospalax galili, assembly GCF_000622305.1. NCBI lineage: Eukaryota > Metazoa > Chordata > Mammalia > Rodentia > Spalacidae > Nannospalax > Nannospalax galili. The sequence continues at coordinate 3,397,102 of NW_008329138.1, read as the reverse complement.
CTGGTTATTTGTTCGTTTTTGGTTTTTTTGACTGAAGTTTCCCTGTATTATCTCTTTTCATTCAAATAACCAGAGAATTTTCAGCTCATTGGAATTGCAGAAAGTAGAAGCAAAATAAGCTTCTTGGCTCTCAATTTCTACAGTGTATTTAAAAGAGGGCCTGTGGTTTGGATACAGAATGCATGTCTCAAAAGTTCATGTGTGAGACGCTTGGAATCCAGGCCAAGGATGAAAACACGCCAGGTCCTAGAAAAGCAGAGTCTATGGGGTGGTCCTTCAGTCACTGTGGCGCTGGTCTTGGAAGAGAACCACTGAGTTCACATGAGACCCCTGAGTTCATTCTCACTAGTGGCTAATATAAATGACAAGCACAGTGCCAGTCATTCTCCCACAAGTTTTGCTTGGTCTGATCACTTTCTGTCCCATGTGCTTCTGCTACAGTGATGCAGTCTTTGAGGTGAGAGTTCCCAGTTCTAGTGTCTCACTGTTTGGGTTTTCTTTTCTGATTTTTGTTCTTGTTGTTGTTGTTGTTTATTAGCATTCAGAGAATTGTTTCATTATAACGCTTTTCAAACAAAAGCCATTTTAGTACTCGCCCCCCATTGCCCCCACCCTCCTCTTATCTGTGCCCTCTCTCCTCCAGTAGCTGCCTTTCTGCTTGACCGTCTTATGTAACCTTTCATCTTCCCCTTCTCCTTTCTCACCACCTCTTGTTACCCTCTCTGGGTCTCCTACCTATAGTGTATACCACCTCTCACACTCATGTATGGTGTACATACAAACATTGTGTGAGAGAGAACATGTAATGTTTATCCTTCTGAGTTTGAGTCACCTCACTTAATGTGATACTTTCTATATCCCTTCATTTCTCTGGAGATTTCATAATTTCATTTTTCTTTACAGATAAGTAAAATTCCATTGTGTGTATATGCTACATTTTATTATATATTCTGTTGATGGACATCTGGGCTGGTGCCATTTCCTTGCTATTTTGAATATTGTAGCAATAAACACGGATGTCCAAGTCTCTGTAATAAGGTGTAGAGGCCTTTGGGTATGTATTCATTAGTGGTATGGCTGGGTCGTATAGTAGCTCTACTTTGAATATTCTGAGAACTCTCCACACTGATTTGTAGAACGGCGACACTATTTTGCAGTCAGAGCAGTGGTGGCTAAGTGTTCTTTCCCCCAAAATCCTCACCAACATTTGCTCTCATTTATTTTCTTCATATTAATCATTCTGACTGGGGTGAAGTTAAATCTCAAAATAGTTTTGATATGCTTTTACTTTATGACTAATGATGTTGAACATCTTTAAACATATTCATTCGCCATTTATGTTTCTTCATTTCAGAACTGTGTATTTATTAGCCTGTTTAAAGACTGACAGTTAAGTTTTCAGTGTTTAACGTTTTTCAGTTATTTATACATTCTTGGTATTAACCATCTGCATGTGTAAAATTCTTGTGATATATTGTTGGGTAGATGTGTCTTCCAAGGGAACTAGAGACAGTCACCCCTCCTACCCAACTGGTAAGCTTCAATTTCATGAGGGGGATGGTGTAAGGCCAGACAATGATGAGGATGCCAGGAAGCACTGCCGATACTGGGAAGTGGTGAAAAGTTGCCATCTTGGTAGCGGTGCAGGGACAGCTGATTGGCTGCTGGCAGGTTGCGGATCTCAAAGCTTAGAGGAATTGTAAAGAAAGGGCTCACAGGTGTTCATGCCTTTGTAAGTAACCCTCTCCTGGAAGTCATAAACTACACAAAAACCCAAATAGAATGTATTATGCCTTTTGTTCCAATGGGCATAGGGACCACATGGCCCTGGGATCCCAAAGAGAGGTCACAGGTCTGGGAGGAGGGATTTGGCACAAAAAAAATTGGCATAGTTTGGCAGGATATGAGGCAAGATAGGACAAAACACGGGAGTTTGGAAAAAACAATGGGAATGTCTCTGATAGGGGGACACCCCAGGGAAAGTCCTCTTTTCTTTGTGAAGGGCAGGGCACCCTGGGATGGGTTTGCCCCAAGAAAGAGACTGGTACCATGGAAAGTGTTGCAGTTCCAGCAGCATCTGGTGCACTGATTGAAAGGGAGTCAGGTTCAGATCCCCAAATCCAGACGGGCAGAGATGGGTGCTGTGAGGCATCCAGCCCTGTAATTTGACTGATCCTGGAGAAGCCAGTGGGAGCCCAGGAGAGAGTGTAGGAAATCCCCATATGCTTAACAGGGTTAGCAAGAGTCACATGGATTATGCGATGGACAACAAAATTTATAACTAAAAGGAGGCCACCTATGCAGACAGGGACAGATTCAATGGAGATAATCCCAGAATGGCTACCATTCTGTAAATGATGTAAAATATCTCAGTTGTTTGAGAGATGGGGGCCACTGTCAAGCATTTGTGAAAATTCTTTAAGGAGTGTGGAACGTCTAGAAAAAAATTTACAAGACTTAGAAGCAAAGGGGAAAAAAATCATTGCTGAGGTGGCTTGGTCACTTGTTTGCAAAATGAGACTTGTCCAAGGCAAAGTCAACAGCTCCAGGGGATGCTGAAAAGACTAAGGAGTTATTTCAAATTCAATCTTAGCTCAGAATTTGTAAATAAACTTCAGGTGAGAGAAAGAAAATGGGAGATTTTAACTTGCTTAAGGTTAGGGGACCAGGAGTCAAAAGACCCAGGGAAAAGACAAATAGTAATGAGAAAAGAAAGGACCTAGAAATGAAAACAGCTAAAGATGTCCCTCAGATTCAACCTTTAGTACAAAAGAGAAAAAAGCTATGTTTCAACATGCTGATAAGAGCCTTAACAATACTGTAACCAGCAGAAAGTACTCCTCACTGGCTCTGTTGAAACTAGGAAAGACTCTCAAACAAGTAATCAAAAGCCCCTCACCATGTGGCTTGTGAAGATATGGGACATGGGAGAAAATAATGTTAGTTTAAGTCCTTCAGAAGCATCACAGCTGAGTTACATAACACTCATGCATCCTTGAGACACAGGCTGTTTAACCTAGACCAATACAGGGGGTGGCGGAGCAGTCCCTAATGGAAAGGCTTGTACAGGGCACTAAAGATACTTGGTCATCACCAATGGAGACTCACTTGATTAGCAGGAGCTGGAAGACCATAGAAGAGGGACAGGCATTACTGGGAGAACTAGGTATGAGAAAAGCAATATATGATGCCCAGTTTGCTGGGCCAGATAAGACTGTGTTCACCAGAGTTATAAAAAAAAAAAGCTTAATTCAACAGGGACCTTGAGAATGGTATGGAGCTTTAATGGTTTTGCTAAGTCCTTTAATGGGACAAGATCTTTGTAAACTCAGGGAGGCTTTGGCAGATCTAAGTGACTCAAACTAGCATGTAAAATGTGTCTGTAAAATAATAGAACAATCTACAAGAGATATAAAAAAGACAAGGCAGAAAAAGAGGTCTGTTTGGGTTACTCGAAGACAAATGTGGCAAGATTTATGTCGAGCCCAAGTTCCTGAAGAAAAAAATTGACAAAAAACAAAACAAAACAAAAAAACAACAAAAAAAAACATTTCTTTACTAAGGAGTTTCTAGAAGACTTTAAAACCTGAGGAAGAGTTCAAAAAAAGAATACAAAGGATAAAAGCTGTCTGGGGGTGGTTAAGGATCCCCAAAGATTAAACTAGGTACATTTCTCTCCTGAGAAAGGCTATGCTGGGGGTAGAGGCAATTTTTCCCAGCAGGGCCTCCCCCAGCAGCTAGGTATGGTCATGGAGAGGCGGTGTATATAGCTACAGCCAGGAGGCAGACCCAGGGCCTGCCTGACTCAGGGCACCAACAGGTGAGCAGGGATAGGAAGGACCCTCTGCCTCCTTAGCCTGGTGCATGGGCCAAGCAACTTGAGCCTGCACCCATGAATGCATCAAGGATAAAATGATACAAGGGGACTCTATGTAAAACCCCCAGAATGTGGAATAACTCCAAATGGAAAACTAAATATAGTAAAGAACTAACCAAGTTAATGCCTTTTATCCATGCTATGGTACCCAACAGAGATCTGTTGTGAAAACAATACAAATGAATAAAACCTTTCTATGTTGTGTTAAACCTTATCTATGTTTGATTTAATATGTAATGTTAACATCTGAGTGTTTTACAGATGTGAAACACATTTGAAAGATATCAGTTACACCTGAAGTAACAAAAGCTAGCTATAGCTGTAAGATTCTTGGGAGCGTTATGGTTGAGTAAGACAATAGGATGGTTGGGAAAGGCCTACAATACCCAATCCTGTATAAAAATAAAACCAAAGGCTCTTGAAACTGTAAAATGTTAAGAAAAAATTACAATACCAGGGGTAGGTTGCTCCCTATGATCTGTTGGCCAGAGAGATACTAGAGGTCCTCAAATTAACCAAAGCTGTTGCCACTAACGACAGTTGTACATCAGAAAAGGTTGCTAAGGCCATGTTGCTGAAGACACTGCATGAGGTGATCATGGGAGAAAAAGAGATGAAGCTGAGACTAAGTAGAGAACTCCATGCCACTGGATGGATGGCTTTCATGGTGCCAGAAGGCACTATGCTGATGGTTAGGGGAGAAGGATCCCCTATGATTCTACTCAACAATGGCCCCTGCATGCTGCACACTATTGACATGCCAAGCAATGCCTATTGGCGCAATAATGGCTCAACTAACATACGTACAACTGACAAAATTTCTAATTGGATAAGGTCCACTCCTAGGGGTGGAGCACACATCTGGTGCTGTAGACTAGGCCAACCCCTGTGTCAGGAAAGGCTGTAGGCCCCAGCAGGGAAGCCATTACACATATTCTGCTCGATAAATATGGTACACCTGCTGGGGTATCTTCTAGGAACATGTATTTACACCCATGTTTGTTTACATATGTCTACTTCTTTCCATTCATCTTTATAATAAGGGAAACACCACTGAGATGCATCAACAGCCATGTCTTGAAAACAAATGATTGGGAGGCCCAGGAGTTCAATATCTCACCACAATGAAAGACAAAAAGGATCAACTTGCCTCTGCCACCCCCTCCAAGGTTCAGGGGGCCTTGCAGAAGATTATTGGAAAGACTGTGAGAGCAGGGGGAAGGAGCAGAGTGTTGGGTAGGCATGTCCTCTGAGGGAACTAGAGACAGTCACCCCTCTCACCCAGTTGGTCAGCTTCAGTTGCGTGAGGGAAAGGGGCTAAGGACAGATGCTGAGAATGCTGGGAAGTGCTGAGGAAACAGTGAGACATTGCTATCTTGGTGGTGGCACATGGACGACTGGCAGGCTGCTGGCAGGCGGCAGACCTCAAAGCTTAGTGGAAATGTAGAGAAAGGGCCCACAGGCGTGAATGCCTTTGTAAGTAAGCCTTTCCTGGGCACCATAAACTATACAAAGATCAACCCAAATAGTATGTATTGTGTCTGTTTTGTATGTTGGGTGTAGGGCCTGCATGGCCCTAGGTTTTTCTGGGGGGGTAGGCTGGCACAGCATATATTTACATATATATATATGCATAATTTGAGGAGACAATTATGTACCAAATAACCAGCACATTTGAGGAGGTTGCAACTTTCCTAAAAGACACTGTAAATTCCAGTGGTGGAAGCAATGGTAATGAATAAGTAATGAGAATGAAGTGAAGATAAAAGCAGTTAACATTATTATTGTCATTGCTCATGGTTTCCCACCTTAACTTTATAGCAAGACCTTATTACTGAATGTTCCACACACTTTGGTTTCAGGACATAGAGAAATGGATCTCAAACTGACCGGGAAACTTTTACATGCTGGCTAGCTTATACAGTGAATGAAGGTGCTATTCAGGATGTTTGGGAAGATAAGACATCAATGGTCTTACCCAGTGCTGGACCCTGCATACAGCAACACTGACTTGCCAGGCAAGATGGTCCCACTGTTACAGTAGTGGCACAAAGGTTATAGGAGTTACCAATGTCTTCTGATTGACCATAAGGCCTGCTTCACAAGAAGAATTTATGCTTGGCACAGTAACTTGGTCAAAACCCTATGTTTGGGGAGTTCATAAGCTCTAGGGAGGAACTTACTACTGTTGTTTTGCTAAATGGGCATGCCAAACTGCCTTCTAAATATTTATGTCTATACTTGTGCTGTGCCTGTCTTTGGTCAGAGAATCTTCTTTTTTGTAATGAAATGGGTAGTACAGTGGTTAATACAGAGATTTTACTTGGAGTGTTTAGCTGAAGATGAGTCATACTTATCAACCTCCATCCACCCAGAGCTTGGAGAACATCTTGGAAGAGGGGGTGAAAAGAATATAAGAGTCAGAGGGTGGGGAAGAAGGCTGTGAAATGCTGTTTTCTGGACTTGACATGACCAACACACTCATGAACTAAGAGTAGCTGTGACCACCTGTGCAAAGCCTGTCCAAGATCAAGTCACTCAAAGTTTCAGTATGGATGGGGAAGTGGCTCCTGAGACCCTTTACAAATGTAAGGAGCTACTGGCAGTTGACGGCTGAAGGTGAGAGGGAGTCATTTTTGTTTGGGGATGTGGCCACTGGTAAGTCTCCAGTGGATGACACTGCATCCATGCACATATGGAAACCACTAACTGGATTCTGACTTATTAATTTGGAAAAAGAGGATGTAGACTTGGGAGGGAGACATTTAAATTTTCCAATAGGGAACTGGAGAGGGGTAGTAGGAAGTAGATATGATCAAAATACGCTGTATATAGGTATGAAATTTTCAAAGAATAAATAAAAATAATATTTAAAAGAAAAGAGTGAGTAAAAAGTCCCTATAATGTGTCTGAGTCTGACACATGAGAGATCTATGTCACAGAGAGGTCAGTTTCTTAGAGTAGAAAGAGTTCCTTGATATGTTTGGGTACAAATCAACTTCAATACTTTCATATACATTTCTCTGGCCCAGCAAACCCAGAAGGCCAGATGTTTTCTATGTGTTAAAGTATGGTGTATGCATTGACTGCGAATGCCACTTGATATGACACTGTCTGCCAAGAGGGGCAAGATGGCCCAGGAGATGGCTGTAAGCGTCATCTTGTAGAAGACAGGGTTCTACCACATTCACATGCTTCCACATTACCAATATATTAGCTTTGAATGAAACTATAGATGTGGCATCTTTATGGTGAGCTGATAATGGGAAGCAAATGTATATATCATGTGCACTTTGTGAACTGTGAGCCACGTTAGCATCCAAAATTCAGTGATAAAGGCAGATTTGAAAAATTCATAAAAGTTCAATTAGATATCAAAATAGCAGTCTTTTCCAGAACAGATGTGACATCAGAAATTAACATGGCATTTAACATCTTGACTACACCTAGACAATTCAGAGTAATGACAGTTTCCTAGCAGAGAGATATTAGAAACTTGCCGATATTTCCTTCTCACTCTCTCTCTCTCTCTCTCTCTCTCTCATCTCTCCCTCTCTCTCTCTCTCTCTGTATGTGGTGTGTGTGTGTGTGTGTGTGTGTGTGTGTGTGTGTGTGTGTGTGTC
>NW_008329138.1:3387173-3389358 GCF_000622305.1 Nannospalax galili | reverse complement strand
CTCTCTCTCTCTCTCTCACACACACACACACACACACACACACACATTTTGACATTTTCCTTTAGTATATGGGCTTACTTTTCTTCTAAAAATCATTATTTGACCTGATAATGTCTCTAGAGAGAATTACTGTGACTCTTCTAAAGGTGTTTGAAGTTTCTACTTTGGTCTTCACTTCCTCTGACATTGATTCTAGTGCTGAGTGGGAAAACCCAATAAGCAGCCTCCTTAGACACACTGCCTTAATGAGGTGTAGTTCTTCCTGGGTATGTAGGCCGATACATCTGCACCTGATGCTCTTGGGGTTTTCTTATGAGAAGATCACGTTTATTCACTTCTCCCTTACACCAAGTGGATTCAGATATCACCAAGTAGAATTCGTCACTATGTCCATTGTGCTTTCTGGCCCTTTCCTCAGTAGTTAAGGATGCTTTTAAAAAATGAAACATGATGAAAATGTGGAGACAATGCCCAGCATGAATGTCAGTGTAATGATCATTTGTCACTGCTGTTATCTAACAACTTACAGGATGACATGCTGAAACAGTAACCTCAGCAGCACATAAAATGCCTCTGAATACTAGACTACCAAAAGACCCTAGAATACCACAATAATAAAATTAAAATATCTATGTGTTTCTCATTGCTTTTCCGTACATGTCCATATCTATTATTTGTCAATGTCCCCTCTTCAGGGAGCTGTTTTTCAAACCCCCAAGGCCTGATTCTTACAGGGAACATGCCCTGCCCCCACTCCCCATTGTGTTGGTTTCACTGTGTTATTTCTGGTGACACTGAAGGACTTCAAAGTGGTCTTCCCTCTGTATCATTTATCAACTTTTCCTGTCCATTCAGTGTCACTGTGATGTCCCACGGAGCGACTGGCAGCAGCACAGCAGGCCTAAATCAAGACAGAACTGGCAGGACCCAGGAGTATACAGTTAAACTGGCAAAGTGTCCACTGTGAAAATCTTAGGAGCTCTATGAAGACAGCAGCATGATGCGCTTGTGCATGTGAGGCTAAGCAAAGCAGAGGCAGAGAAGTGGCCTGTACATGTGCCCACTGGATTTAACAAGCTTTCAGTAATAAATCATGGGCAGTTTGAGTATGAAAGAATCAGCTACAAAAGGTGGAGAAGGCAGAAGTTTGTCCAATACCAGGCAGCATGTTTGGGTATGTGCGCTACATTCCTCTTCTCAGGGTCAGTCAAATTTCTGCTCTACTCTGGAGAACAAGGCCCGAGGAATAAGTCCTTCCATCCTTGTCACAAAGGTTTAAAGGTTAACTCTTCTCAAATTCCTAACTTCTTTTTTTATCTAAGATAATACTCTTTGATTTAAAGTTTATAATATTAGTGATATTCTAAAATAGAACCTTAGTTTCCAAATCATTATAAAACACTATTTCAATTTATTTAGAGCTTTACTTTAGATTCAGAAAGAGATTAATTTAGTCATCAAATCATTTTACTATATTCTTCATTTTGGCAACTGTGATTTGTATTTTTAAGAAATCAAGAATTTACCTTTGCTCTTATTTTATGGACAAACTGTCTTCACTTACAGGTATAGATAATATTAGTTGTTAATTATATTTAAATATATTTTTCCTTCCAAGTTATATTTTTCCTCTTAGTTCTTTTGTTTTCATTACTTGTTTCTTTCTTTATTCTAGTTTTAATCTTCCAGATTACAGTTGTTTCCGAAATATCTGGCATTCATTGCTCAATAATTAACAACAAATAGTTTCTAATAATAAACAATGAAACACAAATAAACTCTGTAAATTCTGAGTATAGGTGCACTATCATATGTGCATTTAAGTTTTTTTAAATTACTTATTTAATAACCATATATTTAGAAGAAGCATTTCATTACAACAGCATTGAAATATTCAATAACAATTTCCTGAGCTAAGATGCATCTCTTTCAAAATTGGCTATAAATTTTTAGGTTTACAGTGGAATTATTATAGTTATACAATACTGTACTCAGTATAAACCCTGTAAGGCATACAATTAAATGAGGTTTTAAACTTTAAAGAAGATCTTCATTTCACTATTAAAATACACAGTTTCATACAGAAAAATTCATTTTCAATACAATTGACACTAAGATGCACATGCATTTCTAATCTCTATATATCTGATTATTACTAGTCACAGTCGGTTACTTTCTGAGCTCC
>NW_008329138.1:3356047-3387096 GCF_000622305.1 Nannospalax galili | reverse complement strand
AGTCAGTTATTTTCTGAGCTCCTTGGCATCTGAGCATGGATATAAACTCATCAGGTAGATTTCAATGGTAATGTTTTTCACATCTACCTATTATTAAGGAGCAAATTTTTATACTTTGAAGAATTATTTTTTCATCATTATTTTTAAAAATTTTTAATAACTACATGATTAGAAGCATGTCACTACAGAGAGCTTTAACATATTCAGTAACACACTCCAGAGCAAGAGTACATCTCTTTCACAGTGGGTGCAAGTGTCTAGGTTCACAGGTGAATTAATACAGTTATACAAATTTGAACTCAGTATAAGCCCTTTAAGACATAAAATTGAATGAGTTTTTACCCTTTAAAAAGGATCTCCATTTCACTTTAGAATATAATGTTCCTTGCAGAAAGACTCATTGTTTTTGCTACTAACACTGAGCTGTTGGCACATGTATCTCCAATCTGTATGCATCGGATTATTACTAGTCATAATCAGTTGCACTTGGATCCTCGGTGCCTGTGTATGTCTATGAAGTCATCAGGTAGAATTCAATGGTAATATTTATCACCTCTACTAATTAGCATGATGTAAATTTCCATGCTTCCTCCTCAAATATAATACATTTAAAAAATTTGTTGATTTTTTTTTGGTATGTGTGTATATCACACAGAACACCCCAAACCATCTTATTCAATCATACACCCACTTCCCAGATGGCACCCTCCCATAGCCTCCCTCCCCCAACTAGAGCCCTTATACTCTGATATCCCAGGTACTGTCTGCTGTGTTGTCGGCACCACCAGCCATTCCCCACTACGTGCCCTTCTGGTGAATCTAGTCAGCCTATCTAGAGGGCTTTGGTTTAGGAAGGTCAGCTGTTCCTCATCTAACAGCAATCAGTTGTCAATATTCCTTTAGATAAAATTGGGGTCTGCTGTTCATTTTCCCAGTTCTATGCTGGGGTACTATACAGGAGTCCCTTTGGCCTCCCTGGCCAACAACTCAAAAGAAGATATCTCCTATCTGGCATTATTGAGCTATGCATATGGACTCTTAAGAAATTATATTGGCCCCTTTAACCTTTGGTTATACTTTCCTTTGGGGTGTTACTCTTAAGGTCATTTGAGGATCTGCTCCTCAGGGGAAACATGGGCTTGGGAGGAGCTCCTGGCTCCTTTCTTTTACCAGTTCTGCCTATGTGAAGATAAGTCAAAGGTCCTACTCAACCATGGTTTGCTTTGCTTGGAAGCACGGAGGAAGTGATTCCTCTGTGTTGACCCTCCTCTTTGTAGACTGGACACTGGTTCAAGTCCATCTGGTGAGGTCTCCTCAGCCTTCTTGATCAAGAGGACAGGTGACCCACCATGATTACAGGACATTTTGAGAGATGCTCATAGTCCCCTGGAACTAATTGACCTAGAAGGGCAAGGAGCAAAAGCTGTCCTTTATGCACCTCTCACAAATTAGCATAGGGCTCAAAGTATGCCTGTTAAACATCCAAGGTTAGTTCCACCAGTCTGGTACTTTTAATTACTTTGTCATGTAAATAATCTTGGGCAAAGACCAATTGTTCTCAGATAAAGCTTACCTAGACATATATATCTTCATCTGCTATGTATAATTTGTCAGTAGGTTGTAGGAGTAATATGGTTCCCTCTGGTTTTCAAAACTAGCTAGGCATTATTTATCTCTCGTAATGTCTAACCCCTCCATTGTGGTTTTCCCACTTAAGGTGCCCCATTTCCTCTCTTTTTTTTCCTTACTAATACCCTTCTTCTATGGTCCTACCTCTCTTGAGCTTCTTCTTTCCCTTTATCTCCTAGGTTCCTTTCCTCCCCACTCCCTTTAACTAACCCTATTTTTATTCATATCTCCCTTGTTAAGGCCTGTTTCCTACTCTTCTTGGATTGTAGACGTGACTTAAGAGAAGGTTTGGGAATTTCAAAGTTCAACATTAAACATCTAATCCCTTTCACTGTGCATGTGTACTCTGCGCTTATCTGATTTCCTCCAACGTGGATACCAACCCTCTGTTGAATCTTCAATCTGCTGCAGCAATGCAGAAGAAATATGGAAGTCTAAGAATGCCACGTAGAGACTTTTCAAAATAAGACTTCTGTTTCCAGCTTCACATTTAATCTCAATACACAAACACCTCTTATTCCAAATCAAGTGTTTTGGTTCCTGTGCATGACATCATGCTTTTCTTGCTTACAGTTTTTACTAGAAATTTATCGTGAATTCACAGTATTTGAAAGCTTCCAAAACAGAGGTAGAAGAGAAGAGGTACGGTACATTTAGCATCAAAGACAAGTACTTGTAAAATAAAAGATTCTAGACTCCTAACACCTAACCAGTGAAGAAATGTCATGAAATTCAAAGAATTAACATAAACTGAAGAGAAAAGATTTGAGATAAGAGTGGCCCAGGGAAGAGGCCAAGAATACCTAGTTGTGAATCTGATAGGCCACTCAGATGACCCAGGATCATAGATGGCATATTGCACTATTTATATTTCCAGTCAGGAAAACATGTTTCTAAATGGGAAGAGCAGACTGTCCTGTAGAGAGCAGAGGTTTGTAGTAAATCATTTTATGTTCCTCCAAACTCATGTTCTTTCAAAATATGAAGAATTTGACTTTAGATGATTATATTTTTAATAAGGAGACAAAATAACTGATTTTCTTATGACATTACAAACAGTTTTGGCTGGTTTCGCCCCACTTCCTCCCATCTTCCTGTCCTTATCATTAATTACACCTTTTCAGCACAGTATGCCACCTTCCACTTTCATATCACATATTTCCTATTACTGTCCTTACCCCCTTGCCTTAAAGCCTCTTTTCTCCTCCCTCATGGGTACTTTTCAATTTCCCTGGCCTCCACTCATACTTACTCTCACATGAATACACATATATAACAATATATGGCAGAGAACATACAGTGTCTTTATGAGCCTGCACTACCTCACTTATTTTCAAAACCTGCTCATCTGCCTATAAATTTCATAATTTCATATTCCTTTACTATTGGATAAAATTTGAATGTGTATGTGCATCATGTTTCCTTTATCCATTCTGTTGTAAATAGATGACTAATAAACATGTATGTGTCATAATCTCTGTAGCATGATATAGAGTCTTTGGGGTATATGCCCAAGAGGGTATAACTAGGTCATATGGTAACTTTTTTTCTTTTTGAGTTTTAAAAAATGTTTTACTGCACTTTTGTGATTTCATGCAATAGTTCTTAATCAAATTTAGACCCCTTCCTCCATCCATGTCTCTCCCATCCCCCCACCAAACCTCATGCATTCCACCATACATGTTAAGTCATATTCATTCAGGTATTTGTACCCAAATGTTCTTCAGTGTAAATTTGTCCACTGGAGTCTAGTCAGCCCATCTAGTGATCATATGTAAGTCATACTCTCCCTCACACAGCAGCAATCTGTCTCCAATAGTTCTACGTCTAGTGCCAGCCTGCCACCTATTTCTCTCCTCCCCTTTGGGCCCTCCTCTAACTGAGTTGACATGCATTCTGTGCTCAATGCCACCATTGCCACACGTTCACATGTGCAAGCTTCCAATGTCCTGGAAGCCTCTACTTTCTGGTGTTCATGAAGCAGCTCTGGCTCTTGTATTCTTTCTGTCCCCTCTTCTGCAATAGTCCCTGAGTTGTGGATGGATAAGGTTCCACATGGGAGTCCTGTTCTACACTCAACCATCTCTTATTCTTTAAAACTTGGCCAGTGTGGCCTTCTGTGTGCATTGCATTCTATTGTATAAGGAAGTTTTACTGGTGAGAGTTGAGGGATACCTTAGCTTTCTCTCTACCCCTTATTCCACTTTGTTCCTTGAGCCTTAGTTGTATAGGTTCAACTCTATATGTGTCACCTAGTACTGGGCATCTCAGTGTATGTTCTCTGTGTCTGACCAGATGTGCAACTCTGCAGTAGCATCCATCTGTTGCAAAAAGAAGCTTCTTTGATGAGTGGTGTACAGTATGCTTGTCTGTAAATATAAGGATTGATATTTAGCACATAATTAAAAGTTTCACTTGTCTTGAGATATGAAAGAGATAGGAGTTTCTCTAGTATCCATATCTGGCCTGCCAAGTGTATTTGGATGAGTACACAATGCCACCCATGAGTTCCCCTCCTATTGAGAGAGCTTTAATTCCAATTAGATAGCTTTGACTGCCCCACAGATAACAGTGCCATGACTCCACCAATAGTGGTAGATTGCCATGCCAGTCATTATAGCTATTAGCCTTTAGAGCTGGGTTGGACCACTGACTGTTTTTCTCCCTTGGCAGTTTGCATATATCATCAACTAGCATTCTGATAGACAAACTGCAATTAGAAGACTTCCAGATCAGATCCTGCTCCAATGTTTCAAATCCTGTATTTGAAGTATGCCCTGTCTTCAGAAGTAGGGTCTTATCTAATAGTTCTTGGAGGTAACCAAGAGGTTTGGCACTAGCCTGTGTTATTTTGGGAGTCTCCTGGACCACCACTCGAAGAGAGGTCTCTTCTGTCTGTCACTGTGCTCCTGGAGAAGCATCTACCAGGTATACATATGCACTAATGTTCAGACACTGTATATGCATTTCTCATATGGTTCCAAGGGCATCACTTTTCCATCTAGGTTTCCTAGTCCCCCCAGATTCATCCATCTCTACTCGTTTTTCTCTCATACAGGCTATCTCCTCCCTCCCTCCCTAGTCACAGTGCCCCCATTATCCCTATCCTCCCCCAATACATGACTCCCACCATCCTCCCTCTCCTGACTTACCTCCTTCCCTGACACCATGGCCCCTTGCATGTCCCTCCCTCCTCTCCTCCCTACCAAATACTCCCATTTTTCCCACATCCCCCTTAGTAACATCTGTTCCCTACTATCCCCCTTTCAGTTTTTTCTTTTCTCTTTACCTCCATGCATCCTTTCCCTTTTCCTGACTCCTGGTGTTACATCAGAATTTATATATTCACATAAAACGGATTGGTGCTACAGTCCAAAAATGAGGGAGAACATGCATCAGTTGCTTTTCTGTGTTTGTGTTATTTCATGTAGTATAGCACTCCCATTGATTTATCTGCAAATTTCATAATTTCATCTTTTCTTACTGCTGAGTAAAACTTCATTGTGTAAATGTGCCACATTTTCATTAGCCATTTGTCATCTGAGGGACAGTTAGATTATTTTAATTTCTTAGCTATTGTGAAGAAACTAGCAACAAATATGAGTGTGCAGGTATGTCCACAGTATGGTGAGTCCTTTGGGTATATTCCAAGGAGTGGTATAACTGAATCAAATGGTAGGTTCATTTTTAGATTTTTGAGTGTTCTCCACACTGCTTTCCATAGTGGTTGCAGTCCTACCAGCAGTGAATGATCATTCCTCTTGCTCCACATCCTCTTGCAGCATTTGGAGTCTTTTGTTCTCTTGATCTTAGCCAGTCTGACTGGCGTAAGATGAAATCTTAAAGTGGTTTTCCATGCATTTCTCTAATTACTAAGGCTATTGAGCACTTTGTAAGGTATTTTTTAGACATTTTAATTTCTTTGTTTGAGAACTCTATGTTTAGGTCTATAGCCCATCTTTTTATTGGGCTGTTTATTTCTTCTTGCTTTCTTTTTTTAGTTCTTTGAGTATTCTAGGTTTTAGTCCTCTGTCAAATGTGTAGCTGGTGACGATTTTCTCCCACTCAGTGGGTTTTCTCTTCCCTTGTTTGGTTGTTTCTTTTGCTGTACAGAAGCTTTGTAATTTAATGAGGTCCCATTTACTGATTGTTCACCTTAGTGCCTGAGCAGCTGCCGTTGGCTTTAGAAAGTCCTTTCCTACGCCCTTATCTTGGAGGGTGCTGCCTATGTTTTCCCCTAGCAGTTTCTGAGTTTCAGGTTTCATTTTGAGGTCTTTGATCCATTTGGAATTGACTTTTATGCAGGGTGAAAGATAATGGTCAAGTTCATCCATCTGCAGATAGAGATCCAGTTTTGCCAGCACTATTTGATGAAGATGCTCTTTCCTCCATTGTATGTTCTTAGCACCTATGTCAAGTAGGGGGCTGAAATTATATGTACTGATATTTTGGTCTACTATTGTGTTCCATTGATCTACATGCCTATTTTTGTGCCAGAACCTTGCTGTTTTAATGACTATAGCTCTGCAATATAATCTGGGATCTGGTATGGTAATCCCCCTAGCATTGCTTTTTTTTTTGTTCAAGATTTTTTTGGCTAATTGGGGTCTATTGTTATTCCATACAAATTTTATGATAATTTTTTCAAGTTCTGTGAAGAATGTCTTGGGTATTTTGATTGGGATTGCTTTGAATCTATAAATTGCTTTTTGTAAGATGATCACTTTCACAATATTGATTCTACAAATCCATGAGTCTGGCAGGTCTTTTCATCTCCTACTGTCTCCCTTTATCTCTTTCTTTAGAGTTTTGAAGTTTTCATTGTAGAGATCTTTAATACCTTTGGTTAGGTTTATTCCTAAATACTTTTTTGAAGCTATTGAGGATGGGAGGGTTTCCTCAAGTGCTTTTTCTGAATGTTTGTTATTGGTATATAGTAAGTTGATTTTGTAACCTGCCACTTTACTGAAATTTTTAACCATTTTAACATTTTCTTCTGGAATTTTTGGGATCTCAAGTATAAAAATCACGTCATCTGCAAATAGGGATAATTTGACCCCTTCTTTCTGAACTGGCACTCCTTTAATTTCCTCCTCTTGTCTTATTGCTCTTACAAGAGTTTTAAGACCTATACTGAAAAGGAGTAGAGATAGTGAGCAGCCCTATCTGGTTCCTGATTTTAATGGGAATGCTTCCAGTTTTTCTCCATTTAGGATGATGATGGCTATGGATTTATTCTATATAGTTTTAACTATGCTGAGGTATGTTCCCTCCAGACCAGTTCTTTCCAGGATTTGTAACATGAATATATGTTGGATTTTGTCAAAGTCCTTTTCTGCATCTATTGAGATGACAGTTTTTGTCTTTAAGTCAATTTGTATGTTTTATTGCATTATGGACTTATGCATATTAAACCATCCCTGCATCTATGTAATAAAGCAATCTTGATTATGGTGGATGATCTTTTTGACATGTGTCTGTATTCAGTTTTCAGCTATTTTGTTCAGTATCTTTGTGTCTATGGTCATTAAGCATAATAGTCTATAGTTTTCTTTTTTTGTTATATCTTTACCTGGTTTGGGTATTAAAGTGATACAGGCTTCAAAGACAGAGTTTGGTCTTGACTTTCCAGAGTCTTGAGTTGTACTGTCAAGCTGTTTACATGTGCTCTTTCTGATTTTTTTAAATATAGTAACTAAGAGCTATAAATTTACCTCTCAGGACTGCTTTATGGGTGTTCCAGAGGTTTTGTTGTGTTGTATTCTGTTTTTCATTTTGTTTCAGGAATATTTTTATTTCTTTCTTAATTTCTTCTTTGACACAGTCATTATTTGGAGTGAGCTGTTTAATCTTCATGAGTGCATGTAGATACTATAACTTCTTTTGTTGTTGATTATAAGCTTTATTTCACTGAGACCTGATAGAAGGCATGGAATTATTTCAGTTTTTTTTTTGTTTTTGTTGAGATTTGTTTTGTGCTCCAGAATGTGGTCAATGTTAGAATAACTTGCATGAGCTGCTGATTAGAAAGTTTATTCTTTGATACTTGGGTCGCATATTCTGCATATTTCTCTTCTGTCCATTTCATGTAACATGTCATTTAATAAGATGTCTCTTGGTTTATTCTTTGTTCAGTTGACCTGTCTATTAAAGACAGTAGGTTACTCAAGGCACCTACTATTACTGAGTTGAAATTAATCTCTGTTTTATTGTCCTGGAGTACTGATTTTATGAAATTTTATGAAATATGCTCCAGATTTGGTGCATATATGTTCATGACTGTAATATCTTCTTGGTCAATTGTTCCTTTGACTAGAATGAAGTAACCTTCTTTATCTCTTCTGATGAGTTTTAATTTGAAGTCTATTTTGTCATATATTAAAATTACAACACCTGCTTACTTCTTGGGGACATTTGCTTGAAATAATGTTTTTCCATTCTTTCACCCTAAGATAGTATTTATCCTCGAAGGCAGGATGTGTTTCTTGAAGACAGCAAAAAGACAAGTTTTCTTTCTTGATCCATTGTACCAGCCTGCATTTTCTGACAGGGGAGTTGAGGTCATTGGTATTTAGTGTTATTATTGAAAGGTGTGTGTTGGATACTGTCATTTTAATTTCTTTGTGTTTGTGGCTCTATTCTGTGTTTCCATTGTTATATCTTTCTTTGTTTTCTATCTGTAGCCTCTTGGATATACTCATTCCTTTCTTCAGTTCTTTGTATTGCTTAAAGTATTGTCCTTTGGGCTGCTTTGGTTGTCATTTATTCTTTCTCTCTATTCATACCATGGAAAATTTTCCATTCCCCTTTGATCTGGATAGATAGTTTTTCTGGATAAAGCATTCAGGATTGGCATCCATGGTTGTTTAGAACTGGGAATACTTTGCTCTAGGCTCTTCTGGTTTCTACAGTTTGTATTTAAAAGTCAGCTGTAATTCTGACTGGGTTTTCTTTTATATGTAATTTTTTTTTTCTCTAGGACCTTTCAGTACCTTCTCTTTGTTTATACATTTAATGTTTTTACTATGATATGCCATGGGGACTTTCTGTTCTGATTGGTGTTCTCTGTGCTTCTTGAATCTCTATAGGTATAGCTCTGTAAGGTAGATCTTTCCTTAATTTAGGGAAGTTTTCTTCTATAATCCTATTGAACATCTGTTAAATGCCATTGGCTTGAGATTCTTCTCCTTGTATGCCTGATACATAGATTTGACCATTTCATGTTGTCCCACATTTGTTGAGTATTCCATTCCTGTGTTTTTTGAATTTTGCATATTCTTTGCTTAAGGAGCCCAGATCTTCAACTTTATCCTGCAGTCTTGATATTTTGTTTTCCATTTCATTCATTTTGCTTGTGAGACTTTCTTCTATTGTTTCTAATTGGTTTATTGAGCTTTTCAGTTCTGTGTTTATTTCCATTTGGGTTTTCTTCAGTATTTCTATCTCTAGTGAATTCACCTTCCAAGTTATGAATTATCTGATATTTCATTAAGCTACATATTTGTATATTCTTGGGCTTCCATCATAAGTGCATGCCTTTTCTCTTTGGGTTCTTTGAATTGTTTTTCAGCATTTTGTGTAGTTCTTTGATCATGTTTATGATTATTCCTTCAAGTTTTATGATTGTTTTAAGCAGTGGCTGGTTCTCATTGCTGTGCACTTCTGCAGGACTAGTGGGTTTTGTTGATCACATATTTCCTGGTTTTTCATATTGTTTGTGTTTTTGCATTACCAGTTGCTTTACCAATTGTTTGTGCTTTTGCATTATCATTTGGGAATATGGATTTTCTTTGTTGGTTGTATATCCAACAGGAACTTCTACTCTGATTTTCTTTAATTTAATTTTGGTTCTGTTAATATTGTTTATGTAGCTTAGTTACTTTCTGTGCAGGTATGGAAGATAAATTGGTTGTTTCAAGTTCTTGCAAGGTAGTAGACTGGTCAGAGTCCTCACTGAGAAAGTCTGTCTGCCTGATCTGGAGGCTGGGAAGTTGGCAGTGGGGTGATCACCTGGGGAGGGACTTTGGGATCTATAGGATAAGATATTTAGTTAGTCTGGTTTAAGATGCTGTCCTGGCATCTGAAGTGAAGGAATTGTAGCCGCCTGTGACAGAGGCCAGCATAGGACAGGGTGGGAGGTAGATGAGAGAAATATTATTTTTGATTTTAAAGAAGCCTTTACAGTGAATTCCACAGTTGTCTCAGCAGTTGATGCTCTAACCAACAGTGAATAAGGGGTCCTCTTTGCCTACAGCCTTGTGAGCAATTGCTGTCATTTGACTTTTCATGTTTAACATTCTGAATGGAATGAGATGAAATCTAAAATTGGCTTTTATTGCATTTCAATAAACTATCTTTTCACTGCATTGTCCATTCATTGATAGTTTAAGTTAATATTTTATGTGTGTTTGTTTTTCAGTTCTTCATGCATTCTAGACCTTAACACCTTATTGAACACATAGCTGTTGAGAGTTTCTTTTGCAGTGTAGAAGGTTTATAATTTCATGCAATCCCATTTGTCAAAACTTAGGGTAGTTCCTGTGCAGTTGGCGCTCTATTCAGAAAGTGCTTGCCAGTGTCTTTATCCTGTATTCTTTCCTCTAGGTTGTCCTCCAGCAGCTTCAGCGTTTCAAGTTTTAAATTAACATCTTTGATCTACTTTGAATTGATTTTTGTACAGGGTGGGAATATAGATCTAATTTTAATCTCCTGCAGGTGGATATCCAGTTTTGCTAGTACCACTTATTGAGTAAGCTGTCTTTTTTTCCCAGTGTGTGTTTTTGACACCTCTGTCAAAAATTCTGTGACCACAGCTGTGTAAGTTTATTTCTAGGTCCTCTGTTGTGTGCCTTTGGTCTGCATGTCTGCTTTGGTGTTAAGACTATGCTTTTTTTGTCACTGTGGCTCTGTAGACAATTTGATTTTATGTAAAAATGAGGTCATTAGGCATAGCCCGGTAAGAAGAGCTCATACTGGAATAGGGTGAATGCTCATCAAATGTAAATGGAATCTGTACAAAACAAGAAAAGAGACACTGAGACAAAGACTCCAGAGAGAATTTCATGTGACAACAGAGGCTGAGTGAAGTGGTACACCCACAAACAGAGGGATGCCAGGGCTGCCTGTAGCACCAGGTAAGAGAAAGGCAAGGGCAGCTTCTCCTGACAAGGCTTCAGAGATGGTGTGGCCTGGGTCTGTCTCAATTTTTAATTTAAATTTTGGATTAGCTAGCTCTTTTTGTTTGTTTTAAGCTAGTAATCTGTAGTAATTCATAATAAGAAATCTGGGTAACTATTACAGAAACCATTTCCAGAGTCCAACAGAATATTTTTGAATATGTTCTAAACAGAATTTAACAGGTGGGTGGAGATGAGACCTGGCTAATTAAAAAGCAGTTGGTATTGACCATTTTCAGCAGCATTTTCAAATGTCCCATAAAAATGTCAAGGAGAACCAGGTCCAGTGATGAATGTTGGTAATTGCCGTAGTTGGGAGAATGAGGCAGGAAGCTGGTAATTTTGAGGACTATGGGGTGCATACTGGTTGAAGACCACTGCAGTCCATATGGAGAGACCCTACATCAAAGTCAAAAGAAAAGTTAATCAGAAAGAGAAACTTTTCAATTCCTGAAAATGCTATAAAACTCCTAAAACTTCAGCCAAGATATAAAAAAATACAACACCGTGCATAGGAGCACAAATGCTATGGAATACAGTTTATGGTTAATATGTAAGTAGGCTAGGGAGAGATCATACACAGGAAAATTATTTATGCATACCTGAAGTTGTAGCTAGACCAGAGCTTGAAATTCTGGACATGGTTATAAGGAGAAGAGATTGCTCTTGGACAGAGCAGTATTAAATCATATGCTTTACAACTCTCAGTCAGTATAGTCTCTGCCCATTTTCCTAAAATAAGAATGACATTTATCCAAACATATTAGGACTTAATAGCATGCAAAAAATAAAGAATAGCTAGGCATGGTGGGGGCATGTCTTTAATTCTAGTGCTTGGGAAGCAGAGGCAGGTGGAACTCTGTGAGATTGAGGACAGCCTGGTTTACATGACCAATCCAAGGTAACTGGCACTATATGGAGACTCTTCTCAAGCAACAATAAAAAGAAATAAAAAGAAATTAAAAAAAAAACCTGTGTGTGACGGCAACCAATTAAAAACAAATGAATAAACATCTATTTTACAGATGCATTGCTGTATATTCTCTGAAAGTAAATAATTATTAAATTCTGTGAATCCATAAATTATGACAGTCATGATAGCAATAGCAATGTCTTACTCTATTCTGTATACCATATTAAATAACATTGACTATACATCACATTTCACTGTGTCCCCATCTTACTATATTTTCCTTATGATGATACTGAAGTCATAAGTAAATAAATTACCCTTAAGTATTCAATTTGGCAATTAAGACTTGACAATTTGGTGCTAGAGTCTATGATTTTATTGAATATACCAAAGCACTGAAAAAATAAAAAGTGAAATGATTGAAAAAAAATCATAAAGAAAAAATATGATAGAAAATTTATGAAGGTGTTTTAAGTAAATACAAGCAAATAGCATAATTTAGAAGCATTCTTCAAATAGTAAAAATTCCATGATACAAATCAGAACCTATTGTAATATGAAACAGAAAAGTCAATGAAAATTAGTAAGATATGTAATAAAATGAGACAAAAATAATTTGTAGTGATAAGTTCTAAGAGACAGAGACTGACAATGGAAGTTAAATACACTGAAAAGAAATTGGCCTGATATTCAGATTTCACAGCTGGCTAGAGCTGTTGAAAACATTTCTGCAAAGCCACTTGCACCTTCCTTCACTGCAAGAGCTAGCCCTCAGGGAGGAGGCTTCTAGGTCAATACCAGCTTGATTTCTCCAACTTGTGTGATCAAAATGTGTGCTGTCTTCGGTAATAAGGTATTCCATTTAAATTCTGGCAAGTAATCAAGGGCAATGACAATAGTCTATAATTTGGGGGGAATGTCTCTTGGACATCCTTGACCAACAACTCAAAGGAAAATATTCTCATGCATGGCACTGGGGCTTTTGTTAGTCTATGGATTCTTGGGGGAGCATGATCCCTCAGTTTGGGGTCATTAAAAGAGGATCAACGCTCAACACATACAAATAAGACAACACTAATTGGACTCAGATTTTATATATCATATATATATAATAAAACAAAAATATTTAGAGAATAAGTCATGAATTTGAGAGGGAGTGGTTGGGGTACACAGGAGGAACTGAAGGAGGTAAAAAGAATACAAATAAACTGTATTGGGTAATTAAATCCTCCAATGAATTTTTTTAAAAAGAAAGGAATTTTAAAAACAAATTGGCCAGGCATGGTGGCACATACCTTTAATCCCAGCACTTGGGAGGCAAAGGCAGGTAGATCTCTGGGAGTTCAAGGCCAGCCTGGTCTTCATAGTGAGTTCCAGGACAGGGAGACCTTGTCTCAAAAAGACCAAGGGGGAAAAAAAAAAAAAAAGGAATTGACCTGAAATTCTTTTCTAAATAAAATGGAAGGAAACAACAGAGCGCAGTTACCGATGACAAAGAAGGATCAGGTGTTATTGAAGCTGCCTTGTAGACATTATCTCACCAACCTATTAGCTGCTATTAAAATCCTTTTTTAGAAATAAATTAGGATGCAGGGCGTGGTGGCACACACCTGTAGTCCCAGCACTTTGGAGGCAGAGGCAGGTGAATCTCTGTGAGTTCGAAGTCAACTTGGTCTACATAGTGAGTTCCCTTCCAGCTGGGCTACAGGGAGACTCTGTCTCAAAAAGACAACAACAACAACAAAAGAAATAAATTAGGATGAAAGCATTGAAACAACTTGAAATTTCAGTGGACACTGAATGATTATGTCATTGGAACTCTCCAGAGATATATATCCATCTCCAGAGATGGATAGATAATGGATAGGTGGACAAGTGGGTAGGTTCACAAGAAAGAATATTATAGTAATAGACTCAGATAAGTAAGGTGTGTAGGAAGTCATGCAATGTTTTATCTGCAAGCTGGAGAACTAGTCAAGCTGATACAATTTATTCTGCATTCAGAGACATAAGAACCAGAGGAACAAATGCTTGGATCAGTCTACAGCCCTGAACACATATGCAGACTTGCAGCACTAAATGTACACAAGTTAAAAAAAATAAATAAATAAATAAAACAAAACATGGATTAGGGAAAACTGGTAAGGGAGATAAAAGAGGAGTTGTGAGAGCAGAGGATGGGGTGGATTGGGTCAAAATACATTATATGGATGTAAGAAAATCTCAAATAACAAAAAATAACCAATGTCAGAGGATTATTATTCAAACTGTATGAAGAACTAGAGAAGCTTAAGAAAAATAGCAAGTGAAACAATCAATACACGGGTAGATGAACTGGACATACAATTTTCAAATTAAATACAAATTGACAATAAATATATAAAAAAAAGTTCTAGATCTTATTAATCAGGAAAATGTGAATCAAAATTATATTGTGATTCCATTTTACCCAAGAGAGGATGATTATCATCAATAAAAAGTACTGGTAAAAGTGTGGAAATAAGCCAGTGGCAAAGCAAATTACTGTAGCCAATACGGAGGTTCCTTAGAAAATTAAAAATAGGATTATAATATTATTTATGTCTACAACCATTAGGTATAAACCCAAAATGAAGTAAATCAGCATACACTAGAAATATAGGGCCATCCATGTGCAATGCAGTGGTATTCACAATAAAAATGACATTAGTCTAGATGAACGGTTAAAGAAAACACAGTTTAACTACAAGACTAATGAAATTATGTCATTTATAGGAAAATACGTGGGACTAGAGAATGTAATGTCAAATGAAGTGGGCCAGACCCAGAAAGACAAATATTTAATTTCCTATCTTTGTGAATATTCAACACACACCACACACACACATATATGAAAGTACATATATAACTATTAAACTGGAAGAAGGTGACTAAGGGGAAGAAAATGGAGGAAATGGAGGAACAGGGTTATAGGAATGAATACAAGCAAGTACACTGCCTGAATCTGTGGGAGTGTCACAGCGAAAAAGATTACTGTTACAATAAGCAGTAAAAGTAAAATTAAAAGACTCCAACTAAAACAAATAGTCAGTGTTTGAAAACAGATATGTTCAAAATAACTTAAACAATGTATGTGTGTTGAAGTCCATATACACTATATTAATATTATCAATTTATTTTGTTTTGTTTCTGATATAGGGTTTCCTGTAGCCCCAGCTGCCCTGGAACTCACTATATGGACCAGGTTGGCTTCAATTCCACAGAGATCCACCTGCCTCTGCCTCCTGAATGCTGAGACTAAAGGTGGGAGTTACCACATCCAACAGTAATATGATCAAATTTTACTTTTATGATTTATATGAGCAGCACCATCCTCTGGATTGAGCTGAGCCAAAGCGGACAGCAGAGGGAATCCAGCTGAGCATCAGCCTTTCTCTTTCTCTTTTGTCCTGACTTGGGTGTAGTGTGACCAGCCACCTCTGCCTCTGTTACTGTATCATCCCTGCCATAATGAACTGTGATTCCCTCAAACCGAACCAAAATGTACATTCCTTCCTTAAGGTATTTAATAACAGCAATAAGAAAAGAAATAACACGAGCATCAAAATAAATGAAGAATGAAAATATGGCATGTGTACATAAAAGAAAAATAAAATTATGAAAGTTGGAAGTAAATAAATAAATGGATGGAATTGGAAAAATATATTGAGTGAGGTAGTCCAGACACAGAAAAACAAATGCCATATATTCTCCATCATATGTGGATACTAGTTTCAAATCTTTAATTTTGTGTATTCGACATGAATTCCTATGAAAGCTAGAGAACTGAGATGAAGCCATTGGGAGGGGAATTCTTCAGTGAGGGGGAAAAGGGAATGTGGTAATATGAAACTAGAGAGAGGAAATCCTGGAAGTAGAAAGGATTTAAGCATAGAGAGGTAGGATGAGGGGTTGAGAACATTTAGTCAAAATGAAAGGAGTATGAAAAAAGATATTTTTTATGTAAAATTGTGACTCTTGGTGTTAATCAGAATTGCCTCTCTTTCCACCGAACTGCGATGAATCACAGATGTACAAGGTGCTGACAATAAGCTAAGTGCTAAGCCCTGACCGGGACATTTATACTATTCCCTCTAAGCTCAATGAACAATGCACAGAGGGGGCAGAAATTATGTAAGAGTTAGAAGATATGAAGCAGGGCTACAAAATATCATCCTCTGGGTAACACACAGCTATTGCAATCACAAACTCAGCAGCTGTGATGCTACACTAGATCTACATGGGAATGCACAAGTCAACAGTCAAGCACAGCAGGAGTAGGAACTTAGACTCTCCTGCCCTTCACTGCCCAACAGTATTTCCTACTGATAGATTCAGGGAGAGGGAGGGTCAAGACCTTCAGTTTTGTATGCACTGGTGACAGTCTCAGGCTCCAATCCAGTGCCCACACAGAGGGCCCTGGTTAAGCTACACAGGTCACAAAACAAAGTCAGAAGTCGTGAATCTGGGAAACTGATTTGGTAGGGATGAGTGAAGGGATGACAGAGATGGGCAGGAGATAAGAATGTGGGGCCAGAGAGTAATCAAAATACATTATACACATATATAAAATTGCCACAGAACAATATTAATAAAGAACATCATTTTATACAACCCAATTTAATAAAATCTTGCTTTTATCCAAAACTAATTAAAGAACAAGTAATATTCAGATTTATCTAGAAGTATATTAAATTTCAAGACTAAAAATTAAATTAATCTTGGACCAGTGTGTATATGGTATAAATAAATAACATTGTTCTGACTAGAATCATAAATATTTCAATGTTAAATTGCCAAAATGGCTTAATAAGGAAATATTTTCCTCAAATACAGAAAAATGCAAAATTATGACACATATGTTTCGGGTTTGAAAATATCTTAAATCATCTCACTTAGTAGTGAACATACTTAAATTTAGGGAGCAAAGTAAAAGACATAGCCAATATTTTCACCAAACAAAATAAGCCCAACTTAGAAACACACATACAATTATTTTCTCTCACATGTACAATGTAGACTGAGAGAAGAGAAAAGGAGAGAAGGAGAGGGGGCTGTCTGGGGGAAAGAGCACCTGTGGTGGGCTTGGTGATAAGAGGTCATGACCTAAGCACACCGCTTACATGTGTAAAAATGCCATAAAGTCAATCATATTTAAAAATTTAACTTGTGCTAATAATTTTTTAAAAGAACAGTTTAAGCATCTCCTAATGATCATAACAGATGCTTGACTGAATGCAAAATTACTTCTCTTTTTCATATGTGAGAACTCAATTACAACCTTTTTATGATTCTCCCTAAATTTATAAGTGAATTAAATGTAATGCTAGTAAAATTATATTGACCAAAGCTGCATAACAAAGGGAAAGGGAAAAGTAAAGGCTAAGTACATCATATGCAATGTAAGAAATAGTCACGTTTCAAATCTGTAAAGGTATCTTACATCACAATAAAAGATTATACCAATAGAGGTGAACTAAAGATATGAAAGTAATAATTAAGGAGTTTACATCTATTTCAAGGAAAGAAAGTTATTATTTTAAAGGACCATTTACAAAGTTTTGCTAGGTATTGGTTATTGTGCTGTATTAGTTACTTTTCTGTTGTTGTAATAAAATGCTGTGACCAAGACTCCTGCAAGTGAACTGAAGATTAATCTAAACAACGCTGTGACTCCTGGAGATTTTGAACAAAGGATTTCAAAACCATGATTCTATTTCAAGAATTAGGGTTTTCCTCTTTCTCTTTTGCCCCAGATGTTTTCAGAGACTCTGGTTACTGTGAGTGAGTTTTGGTAGTGCAGACATGACCAAGTCCAAGAACCATACCACATAAAACTAGTCCTGAAAAAACACAGAAATGGCATCAAGAAACCCTGGTCACAAAGATATGAATGTCTTACGGGGTCAACTCGCAGTTTCTGAGGAACATGTATTTTGCCAAAAAGCACAGCAAGAAGCACCTGGAGAAGATGCAGACCAACACTGCAAGGCAACGAGCAACACCCAGGCCACCAAGGTCCCTGTGAAGCCCAAGAAAGAAAAGCTTAAGATGCTGAAAGTGCTACAGACTTGCTTTCACTGCCCACCCAGTTTGGGAGGCTGATTTGTGGCTATATGACCAAGAGTCACAGTCTGTACCAACGAAGACCATGGCCCAAGCCAAGCTGGGGGCTGCAGCTCTGTCTGAAGCTCTTTTTCCACCTCAGCTCAGGCTCCCAAGATACCCTGTAAAGGCTCCATGGTCAAGCCCTCTTCTATCTGCCAAATGGTGACAGACAGACTGGTGTCATCCTCACATACATTGTTTGCAAACACTTTTCCTCCCAAATAGTCCTACATCTTCTTGCCTCTTTCATTTTTCAATCTAGATAGCACATATGAAAGAAAACATTTGATATTTGGGTTTCTGTGTTGGGCTTGTTTTGCTTTTTATAAATAAACGAGGCAGGAGCTGTGTCAAAAAGAGGGCTGCATTGGAAGAGAGGAAAAGGTTGTTAATTCCTTTCCAAATTCTTGTTAGAGGAGAGGTAAGGAGACTCTGGAATTTGATTCTCCTCATATTGACTTAATCAGAAAATATGATGCATTCTGCCATATAGAAATTAACACCGAAGGGTGATTTAAAAGGGAAATATCATTATTAGGTCAGTTACCTGGACAGCAGTTTATCATCAGCAATGGACCAGAGGTTCACGGGGACTGGTGCTGTGTCCTACCTTCTCCATCCCAATGTCTGACAGGCATTTGGAATTCAGTATTTGCCTTATAACGTTAACATGAAGAATATCCTTTTCCAATAGTATCCAATATACACTTGAGCAGTTCAAATAAAACAATTTGAACAAAATAATTGAGTTTTTCTCCTTATGAATATAATCACTGGCAAGACTTTATCTATTTTAATTTGGCAAAATAAATCCAAGTGCAAGTGAAAATGGAAACAGAACATGAAATTTGGGGTGGTAGAAAACAGGATGGAGTCTTAAGACGAACTATTGGAACTCATTCAGGTAAGACAATGTATGCGTTACTTAGTAGATGAAAAACCTATCTTGACATTCTGTGTTTTCTGATCACATTTAACATGTTTAGATGTTTAAACTAGGTATCTGTACATCTGGAAAGAGGTTAATATCCAGAATACAAAAAATAAAACTCAAAGAACTCCATAACAAATAAACACAAAAAATAAAAATGCTGGAAATATCTTCGTAAACAAAGTCATTTCTTCAAACACACTCATGTTGGAATGACTTTCATTAATGACCATAATTTAGCCTAATAACTTTAAATTAACCCCATAAAACGATGTGCTCTTGGGCCTGATGACAGAGGCATCTACTTGACAATCTCTTTTTAGCACTTCACTCAAAAAGATAATGAATGAATGTCAGTATGCTTAAATATTAATACCTTAAAGCACTGAAAGTCTGCAGTCCTCCATTAAACACACTGGAGTTGGGGAAGGATGAACTGGGAAGGAAAACCACATGGTCTCTGAAGACCAAAGGTGAAGCCAAACCTGAACTTTTACTTCCCCAGTGAAGCTGGAAGAACCATTTTGAATAACTTAAGGGCATGAGCTGACTAGGGTCACAGTGGGAGAAGCAGGGCTCCAGGGACAGTTCTGTAGACACAGAGTGAGAACACAGGTTGAGGGGACAAGAGAGACCTCTTGGCACAGTTCTGGGACACAGATGGCTCTTATGGACAGGCAGGGGAACTAGTGTCCTCTGAGTCAAACTTAAAAAAAGTCAGACTTTTTGTTCAGGTGATTATGTTGGTGTAATAATAAACACTACACTACACACACACACACACACACACACACACACATACACACACACACACATTCAATGTGATTAATCATTAGGGACTGGAGCCACAATGAGAATGATTACTTCTAGCAAGAAAATAAGAAAAATTTTGAAGTGCTAGTGAGGATGTGAGAAAAGAGAAAAACAGTATGGTGGTTTCCATAAAAAAGTCTAAATAGAACTTACATAATATCTAGCAACCTTAAATTCTTTAAATTTCCCTACAGGGATAAAGTCAAGTATCTTGATTAATAAATTCTTCATTCTCAGTTGTTTTAAGGTGAAAAATAATGAGAGTGAAATCCATCAACTGTATTATGGGCTTGAAGCAAACACATCTGTCTATACCATCTACATTGACCTCAGCGCCCCCTCTCCTCTATCTACCACGAAACTCCTCACATCTCCCTGCCTGCTGCCTTAAAGAATGGTTGATAGTCTTTCAGTAATAACAAGAGGCAAGCTGAGGTACTTCCAAAACACATTTCAGATTTAGTGAGAAAATGTCTAACCTTGAGTGGTTTTCTCAGTTTGCATATTATTGATGTGTGTGTGTGTGTGTGTGTGTGTGTGTGTGTGTGTGTACAGTACGTATATGCAAATGCACTCCTGCACATTCATTTTTGTGCTCTCAAAACTGATGTTTATAAAAACTGATAATGGCTCTCAGACAACAGAGTCATAAAACAGCTATATTGTGAATATTTTTACATAAACGCTCACCATTGTCATTGCCATTATTATAAGAAATTATGATCAGAGGAGAGATAATCTCTATTTTAAGAGTAAAACATAAAAATTATACAAGTTTTATTACTTAGCACTTACTGAAATCAATTTGTTTTGCATATGTTTAAAGGCAACAAAAACACCACAGCTGAAAAACTAAATGTAAAGAACATTGAAATGATTGCCTATATGTACTTTGGAAGGCATATGCAGATTCATTTAGAGATCCTCGGTAATTGGCCATAACTTTTGTAAACTTTTTTTCTGAATATATTCTTTCCTAATGATAATTATACTAAGAGAGGAAAAAGTGAGATTAATATGCTATTACTTCTGCTACAGATTACCACAAACTTAGTGGCTTAAATCAAAATAAATTATTTGTAGTTTTGAATCAAAAACCAAAGCTCGGTTTCATTCACTTGCCTAAAATCAAAATATGTTCATGCTTTCATTCCTTCTCAGTTCTGCAGGGGAATCGTCAGCTTCCAGGCTCTTTCCAGTTCTTAGACTTTGCCCTCATTTCTTGGCTCTGAGGATGCTTCATTCTAACCTCTGCTCCCTCACCACATCTATTTCCCTTCTGAAACTGTAGATTGTACTGAGCAAACCTGCACATTCAGGATAATATTATCTCAGTATTCTTATCTTACATCTCAAAAGTTCCTTTTTCTAGGCGAGGGAACATAGTCATAAATTCTGAGAATTGATGGAATAGGCATCTTTGGAAGTCGTTTGTGACAGATACTATTGATTTTTCAGAATATTGCAACTTTATATGAATCAGTAAACTAAACTGAAAGAACGGCATTCGAAGTTTTCATTGTTCGAGACAGGATCACACTTTATTGCTGACCGGGAATACACCCTATAGCCCTGTCTAGAATAAATTCAAGACAGACCTCCTACTCAGGTGCCTAAATGATGGGATTACAGATGTGAACCATATGCCAGGCTATTTGATAAACTATAAATAAGTAAAAATGTATTTTATATCTGTAGCCTAAGTCCTTTGGAAATAAGGATGTGCTAACATATGTGTTTGTGTCTCCGCTTGACACACAGGTGCTCAGGTTTAAATATAATTCCCTGAAGCACAACATCTTTTTTCCTTGTAGAAATATCATAATAAATTTAGAAAATATCCTCTTCTATGCAAGGAAGCATTAAGAAGTGATCGGAAGGATGTAGGAACTCCAGATGTGGGGTGGGTTCCCTACTATATTTAGGAAACGTTTACGCTGCAATCACTGAAGATGGGCAGGGTGTCTTTCATGTGGTTGGCACCTTTCTCAGTTGCAGGGAATTGTTTTGTTGCTCTGGTACCTCTGATTACTGAATCTGAGTCATCACCCTAACCTCAGAAATCTAAGTTTTAAATGAAGTATATTTTTCTAATTTATTTCTTTTTGTTTTAAAATGAGATGCCATAAATTTAAATTCACTTGATAGTCTCAAATGTAGTGAAAACCATCAGAGATTCCTATTACAGAAATGTTCTTTACGTTTCAGATAAAGAGGCCTTATAAGTTCGGTATGGGCATGTGCATTTGTGCATGGAAATACATTCAGTATTAAAATGTTCCATGAGCAATTATTTCCAGCTATAGAAAGCTCTGAGATAGTCCTCTGATTCATCTAATGAGAAAAAGCTTAAAAGGGAAAGAAAGTAGGCATTAGCTGCAGGTCACAGAGGATTAGAGGCAGATAGTTCTAACCCAAAAGACCTGTAAATGAGTATGTTTTCTACATATTCTTTTTTAGAAATATCGACTAAGAATTTTAAAAGGTTTACAGATGATGGGAAATAGAGAAAATGGTTAAATAAAACAGTATGAGATAGAGGCTGGAGAGATGGCTCAGCAGTTAAGAACACCGCTTGCTTTTGCAGAAGATCTGGGTTTGGTGATCAGCACCCACATGGTGGCTAACAGTCCTCCATATCTGCAGCTCCAGGGGATCCAATGCTCTGTTCTGGCCTCCAGGTTTATTGGATGACAGGTGCACTTGGAAATTTACAGGCAAACACTCATACATAAAAAATAAATCAAAGAATTAAAATAATGTGAGATAGAATTTGACTCCATTTAATGACTTACTTCATCAACCTTTGCATGAACTTATATTATTCTATTTATATATGGTGGCAGTCTTATACAAGAAGTTGAAATGGTCTAATGTCAGTTATGGTACTAGAACTTCAACCCAACTTTATAAATAATAAGTGTTCTATAATAAGTTAAGGGTATATAAAGAAAAAGAGATTGCAAGTTGGTGTGCTTGTGCATCTTATAATTCTAGTTACTCGGGAAGCTAAGGTAGGACAACCACAAGTTTGAGGACAGCCTCACAAGTACTGTCTCACGAAGGCATGAAAACGGCCGGGGACTATAGCTCAGTAGTAGAGGCTGCCTTCAGTGATAAAGGTCTTGGTAGGGAAACTCAGATAAAAACACATTTCAAGCTTGGTAATGCAACGGAATAAGTAATAAAGCTAAGATTTGTGAGTCCAGAAATATATTTTCCTTTAGTCACTAAAGTTTGTGATATATGTTTAATTTTGATACTAGATGTGATAAATTAATCAATATGCTATTTGGATCTAATCAAGTCTATATTCCATCTTTTTCAGTTTATTCCAATGATATAGTTTTATAATCAATATATATTAGAATATATATTGACTATGACTGGATGGTAGCAAACTAAAGATATGAAAGTTTTCAATAAATATGCAACATATATGTATGTGTGTGTACACACGATTTCACATATATGTTTAATTTACATGATAAAAGATTAACATCAAAAGAGCAAAAATATTTCATAATTATGTTATTATAAACAGCATAAACTGTTTTATGACCCCCTTTATTTCTCCAACCATCCCCATGTAGCCCTATGCTTCTCTTTTTATTAATAGGACAAGTACTAATGTTTTTTGACTGCAGGTAATTGAGATCATGGGAAGTTAATGGAAAGTTGACTACTATTTTTCTGGTGTTTCTGTACTCAACCCTCTCTTTTCTAATTGCTTAGCATATTTATATCCATCATTTTGCTTTTAAGCTTTTAGCATTTCTGAGGTTGAAATGTATAACAGTATACAGTTGGATCAATACTTAGAAAAATTTATTTTGCAATTACCTCACTTATTTGTTGTGGTGCAGGAAATTGACCCCAGGGCATCGTGCATATTAAATACATGTTTCATAGGACTGGAGGGCTATCGCAGCCATTAAAAGCTAAGGCTAACAACTAAAAGAAAAAAAAAACATGCTTTACCACAAAATAAAAACAACAATCACATCCACAAGAATTAGAGCTGGGTGTGGTGGCACATGCCTTTAGTCCCAGCACTTGGGAGGCAGAGGCAGTCAGATCTCTACTAGTTCAAGGCCAGTCTGGTCTACATAGTGAGTTCCAGGCCAGTTGGGGCTACAGGGAGAATTTTTAAAAAAAAAAAAAAAAAAAAAAAAGAAAAAAGAAGAATTAGGATATAATTAGAAACAGAAGGCTTGAGAGGTGATCATCATAGCATTATCCATATTACTTTTAAAATAGTTAGAAACAGGGCCTGGAGAGATGACTCAGTGGTTAAGAGCACTGAATGTTCTTGCAGAGGACCCAGGTTCTATTCCCAGCACACACAGGGTGGCTAACGGCCATCTGTAACTCCAGTTTCAGGGGAATTCAGTGCTCTCTTCTGACCTCCGTGAGCGTTGCATGACACAGGTGCACTTACACAGGCAAATAATATACACAAAAAATGAAAATAATAAATAAAACAAAAATCTAGAAACAACCTAAATTTCAGAGAGTGAAGGAAGGGCTTAATAAATCTTTTCTTTAAATGTGACAAAAAAGGACATGCTTTACCAATGAGCCACATAGGAATTCTTTCTTTGTTTTAATAAGTGGAGTATTCAGTGAACTTAGGTTTAATGTAACTATTGTTAATTTAAATTATTCCTATGTTGATATTAATTTTATTGAAGTTTCTGTGCTTTTTGGTGTCCTCACCATTGTTGTAAGGGACCCTGACAGGGTCACTGAGCAGTAATAAAGGTGGCACACTTCCTACCTGTGCTTGTTCTCTGGTAGGAAGGCCTTATTTTGAATTCCAACAGGGCCACTTTAACTGGTCTGTTTATAGTACACCTGAGCACCTCATCATTTGGAGTCATAAGCCTAACAGCAACTATTTCTTTATTTAAGCTGACCAATCTGAAATGAGAGGAGGGTAAACCAGCAAAACTCTTAAAACCCAGATTCTTCCCAGGGACATTGATTTCAGTTTCCTGAGTCCACTCTCCTTGTGTGGAGAGTTTCATCCTTCTGTAGAAGTGTGCAATTATGCACAATTCTTATGTGCATGGATGTGATTCTTTGTGGTTCAATAAAAGTTTAACTGTTGCTCTCTGATAGTCTGAGATTTTTCTTATCTTTTAATTCTTTAACTGGTTGAGAAAATATATCCAGAAATATCCCTAGACTGATAATGATGCCAACTGCAACATTAGTAGTATTTTTAAATTAAATGTTTATTAGTACAAGATTAAAATTGTCTTGTCATATTTAGTTAATGGTTTCCCTGTGTGCTAAAGTTAACATTTTACTTAATGAAAATCTAGTTAAAATTTATACTAAGAATTTCAGTATTATGTGCAAACTTTTCTTTATCGTAGCTGCAATCCCTCCTCCTCCTTGTACTGCTGTGTTTCTATAGATTGAATAATGCCCACATTTTAAATCTAATAACTGGGATTGTAATGACATTTTCCATATACAATTATCATTTAAATTATATAAAAGAAAAAAAAAGACTTGTGAGAGTCTATAGATGCTGATGTTTCTACTTACTTTCTGTTCTTTGCTTCTCTAGTGATTCCAGCCTTTATTCAGAGTCCCTTCACCCCAGCATGGGCTCTTTCTGGCATTCTTTGCCTGTTGTTGAGTGGGATATATTCTCATAGTTTTATTACTTTTTTGCAACCACCTATTTAAATATTTTTTATTTATTTTTACTTTTGTGTGTGAGTGTAATACCTGCATGTAGTAAGTTGGCCCATGTCATGCAGTGACCATGGAGGACAGAAGAGGGCATTGGAGCCCCTGGAACTGTAGCTATAGACAGTTGTTAGCTGTCATGTGAATACTGGGATTCAAACCCTTGTCTTCTGCAAGAGAAGCCAGTACTCTTTTGTTTTTAACTTTAAAGAAAAACTTTATTGAGAATTTCATACATGCATATAAGGTGTTTTGATCAAATCTATGCCCACTCCCTCCCCTACAACACCTCCTATATCTCCCTATCATGTTTTTCTGACAATAGTTGTGTGTCTCCCTTAGCTACAGGTGGGCACTACAGTATTTGAGACCAAGATTTGAAGCCTGAGCAGCACTTTCTGCTTAAAAACAATATCATCAATATCATCAATGAGACTTAAGCCTAATGTCTGGGAAGTGTAATCCATTCAACTCTTAAAGAAATATACCAATCACTTTAATCTTTGGTTATACTTTCCTTTGGGGTATTTAAGACCATACAGTTGGCCCAAATAACTCAATTTATTTTTGTTCTTCAGTTCATTGGAGGATCTGTTCTTCAGAGGTCACATGGGCTTAGGCGAAGCCTCTGGCTCCTTTCTTTTAACAGTTCCATCTATGTGATGATAAGTCAAAGATCCTACTCAACCATGGCTGGTTTCGCTTAGAAGCATGGAGGAAATGTTTCCTCTCTGTTGACCCTCCTCTTTGTTGACTGGACACTGGTTCAAATCCATCTGGTGGTGTCTTCATGGCCTCCCTGAACAGGAGGACAGGTAACTTACCACAATTACAGGACATTTTAAGAGGTGCTCGATAGTCTCCTGGATCTTAGTTGACCTTGGAGGGCAAGGAGCAAAAACTCTCCGTTAAGTCCCTCTGACCAGATTAGTGTGGGCCTCAAAGTATGGCTGCTAAACATCCAAGAAGGTTAGATCCACCAGTCTAGTGTTTTGTTCCTTAAACTAGTTGGCTAAACTGTGACCTTAGGAATTTTAAAATTATGTGTATATTATTTTTGTCTCATCCTTTATGTGTCATAGCAAACCAACAGATCTTCATCATTTTCCTAGGCTTCCTCATTTTTTCTATTTTGGAAAATATCTCCATTCCCATATCCTTTTAACATCTTTTAAATTCTCATTTTCTTTTTTAATTATTATGAGATATAATAACATTAACAAATAAATTTTCCGTATATTGTGAGATTTCTTTTTCTGGGAATACTAAATAATGCTTATCCCCTTTTAATGTTCTAGTGTCAAAGGAATATTTGATTAAAATTTTCCTGAGGAACCAATGAATTTACTGAACTTACTTTCAGAGATGACTGAGGGGTTGCTGAGGTATATGAGTGACCTGGGGGATGCTCACTGGAAAACTTTCACCCAGCATGAATCAAGCCTTCTCTTCTTAGTCTTCAAAGATTATATGATTTAGTCATCAAATCCAGGAGACCATGTGCGATTAGGGACAAATTACATACAGTTGTCTAGGAAGGGTGGCTGGATAGTCCTGTGAGGGTCCAATGACCCTGTTTGCCCCTCCTTTAATGAATGAGCACAACCATCAACAAGCCCAATTTTGATGATATTTAGCAAGGAGGCACAGCTGAAGTCACGATGATGGTAGTTATTTCACACAGAAGAGATAGCTGCAGTGCTCTTTTAAAAAATTATTGAGTTTTTGGAATTTTATACAACAGTTCTTAATAAAATTTAGGTCCCCTCCCCCATCCATGTCTCCCTACCCCCCACTTGACCTCATGTATTCCGCCATACACCTTGAGTCCTATCTGGTCAAGCATTTGTCCTTCAGTGTAAATTCATCCACTGGAGTCTAGTCTGGAAATCATATGTAACGCATACTCTCCCCGATCCAGCATCATTCTCCAATAGTTCTGAGTCTAGGGCCATGACCATCCATTTCTCACCTCCCCTCTGGACCATTGTTTAGTTAAGCTGGCATGGGTCCTGTGCTAGATGCTACCATTGCCACAAGTTCACATCTGCAGGCTTTCAGTGGCCTAAAAGTCTCTGCTTCCTTGTGTCCATGAACTAGTCCTGACTTTTATCGTCTTTATGCCCCCCTCTTCTGCAATGGTCCCTCAGCCATAGGTGGGTGATGTTCAATATACGAGTCCTATCCAAGGACACACACTCTGTAGTCTCTTATTTTTTAGAACTTGGCCAGTTGTGACCTTCTTTGTGCATCACACTCTGTTGCATAAGGAAGCTTTACTGTTGAGAGTTGATACATTCATGTTCTCTCTACTCCTTGTTCTGCTATGTTCTATGAGCCTTATTGCAGAGGATCAACTGTAGATGGGCCATTTAGTATGAGGCATCTCTTAGATGTATGTTCTGTGTCTGATCAGATGTGCAATTCTGCAGTAACCCTCATCTGTTGCAAAAATAAGTTTCTTTGATGAGTGGTGTACAATATGCTTACTTGTAAATATAAGGATTGACAGTTTCAATGATTAGTTAGCATGATAACTCTTATCTGGTTGTGTCATTTTGACTTTTATTGAACTATGTATTAGCTATGCAACATTGATCTTTACTTTTGTAATTTTCATTAAATTTAGGAAAATTTCAATCATTATACTTTCAATAGTCTTTCTACCAATTTCACTTCTATAGTGTCTTATTAGGCCAATGCTCATAAGCTTACTGATGTCCCAGGGGAGCTAAGATTGTTCTCTTTTCCTCCTTTTTTTGAATTTTCTATTCCTCAGAATAAATAATCTCAAAAGATCATCAAGTTTGGCATTCTTTCTCTTGCTGTTGACTCCTTATATCTTCCCTCCCTTCCTTCCTTCCTCCTTCCTTCTTCCTTCCTTCCTTCCTCCCTCCCTCCCTTCCTTCCTTCCTTCCTTCCTTCCTTCCTCCCTCCCTCCCTCCCTTCCTTCCTTCCTTCCTTCCTTCCATCTTCCTCCCTTCCTTCCTTCATTCCTTCCTTCCTTCCTCCCCTCACTTATATTTACAAATTAGTCTCACTTTTTAGCCAGGTTGGCTTCAAAATTGTGGTGACCCCCTTACCCTGGCCTCTCATTGTTAGAGGTTATGTACTTTTCAATTACAGAATTCTGACTTGTGGTTTTGGGGGCTAGGGGACTGGGACAAACCCAGGGACTTTTACATTCCAAGAATGCATTCTACCACATGGAGTTACACTCAGTTCCCTCAATTTGCTTTCTTATTTGCTTCTGTATCTTTAATATGTTTCTTAAAACATATGAAACTTTTATTGCATTTCCTTTTAGTTTTTATACAGCCTTTGATCTTCTATATATATTTAAAATAGTTTATTTAAAATCATTTTCTTATAAATTCAACATTTGGACTTCTTCAAAGGCAATTTTTCCTGTCTCACACTTTCTTAATTGTTACTCAGAATTTTTGAAAATTAATAATATTAAAATATAGCTTAATAACTTTGGGAATCCATTTTACCTATCTCTAGGCTTTGTTCAATGGTGTTTTATTGCTGTTTGTGTCTTTATTATTTTGTTTCTTCAGATCAAATACTACAAGGTGTACATTCTCTGTTGTGTTCAAATACTTCCCTCCTTACTTTGCTTAAGTATCTTTGAATGAACAAAGAACAGTTTCTTATACATTTGCTATTTTTTGGCAATGACTATTTGGAGCATGACCAGTATTAATGTAGACAGTTTACATCTCGGCCTTAGTCTACACTTTTTGCTAACACAAAGCCACAGATTTGACTAAGGTCATGGTTCTCTAACCTTTCTTGAGCATGAATGTTTCCCTGAGTTTGTGTCCAATCCTATGCATAAGTATGGCTTTCAAAAATCCCCACATTTCACTAGGTGTGGTGACTCATGCCTTTAATCCCAGCACTCTGGAGGCAGAAGCAGGCAGATCTCTGTGAGACTGAGGCCAGCCTGGTCTACATAGAGAGTTCCAGGCTATCTGGGGCTACAAGGAGACCCTGCATCAAAGAGACAGAAAAAAATCCCCACATTTTCTTTTCATGTACTGGGTTGGCTTATTGTTGTCCACATCTGATATCAATTACTTCAAGTCACTAGACTGTTGAACAACTGTCACTGATTGTATTTGACAGGTTCTCCAGGAGGAAACTTCTGTGTTGCATAAGCTCTAAGCAAGAACAAATGAAGACATCCTCGTGAATGAATTTTCCAGGGAAACCCTAGACAAGACAAATCATGACTCTCTTCTCCCAGTGGGCCTTTGAAGGAGCTCCAACCCCTAAGCCTCTCAGGGGCTGCTGATTGAAGGCTGCTAAGCAACACAGAAGGGAAAGATGCCACAGAGCAGGTGAGAACACCCCCAGCTTCCTTTTCCTTCTGATAAGTTGTTCTCTTCTATAAACCAATGACTCTGATATTTATTTATACCTCTGGTACATTTCCAGTCCTGAAAATTTTGATTCTAACTAATTTATTATACATGTTCTTATTATTTTTATTGAGGAGAATATGCTTGGTGAACATTACTACTTAGCAATTTGTGCCTAGATAAATTTTAGGATCAGCAACAACCACCTACATTTTTAGTCTGAGCTGCAAATTCACATAAATTTTGTAAGTTGCAGATTACCCCCTAAACTTTATTACTAGTTTCCTCTTTTCAATAAGATTTCAGCTTAAATATCTCATATTCTTGGGGAGAGTTCTTTTCTTAAACACAATCTTAAGTAGTTTAAGAATATTATTATTATAAGTGTGTTTAATAAGATCTTTCCATACCATTCTATCTTAAAAATTAGTGCTCTCAACCCCACATTTGCCAAGGAACTCCTCAAGAGTCTACCAGATTCTGAGGTCTAATCTGGCACATCATCAAACTCAGACATCCTGTATCCCTCCAAAGAGCCATGAAGACAGGCCAGAGGCTAGAGCCCAGTAGACTGCTGTTTTCCATCATTTACCACATAACCATGCGGAGAACCACTTGCTGTTGAGGTCAGAGGCCTGTACACCAGCCAACTGTGGCAACCAACTGCTGTTTTTCAGCCCTACAGAGTCCACCTTTTCGGGCAGAGGCCAGTGCACTAGCCAACTTCTGTACCTGTCTTAGTTTCTTTTGCTGTTGCTGTGACAAAATACCATGACGAGATCAATTCCAGGGAGAGAGGGTTTATTTTGTCTCATAGTTCCAAGTTACAATCCATCATAGTTGAGAAGTCATAGTGGCAAGAGATTGAGGGAGCTGGTCACATACATCTGTAATCAGGAACAGCGAGCAACAACGAACGTATGCCAGTAGTTAGCTTTCTTTCTCTACTTCATAGAGCTCAGCATGCCCTGCTCTGGGAATATCTAACAAACAATTAAGACTGGTCTTTCTAAATCAATTAATGTAATCAATTCAACCTGCTATGGGCATGCTGGTGGCCCATCTCCCATGGGATTTTAGATTCTGTCACTTGACAACAGCTAATCAAAGCATCCCACATCCCCCCCACTGCAGAACTCCACACCATCATGATTTCAGAGGCCACACATTAGCAGACACTGGCAACCCCCCAACCTGCACAGAGGATCTACTCATAAAATCAGAAGCTATATACATCCTAGTCTAGTGGGGATACCAAAACTGTCCCAGCTACAAATCAATACCAACTATGCAAGCAAAAATCAGCTAAGCCATGGAATATCAAGCATAGATCCAAATGTGTACTAAATTTAGGTGGGCCAAAACTTCAAATAAAAAGACTGGAC
>NW_008329138.1:3330604-3355433 GCF_000622305.1 Nannospalax galili | reverse complement strand
ACCAGTGATAGTCATGTATATAGAGATTAGAAATGCATGTGAAAACGTCTCAATGTCAAGAGCCCTGGAATGAATTTTTCTGTATGAAACTGTGTGTTTTGACAACGAAGTGGAGATCTTTTTTAAACGTTGGAACCTCATTTAATTTTATGTCTTATAGAGTTTATAATGAGTAAAAGATTATATAAGGGTAATAATTCATCTGTAAACCTAGAAATGTACAGCCAATTTTGAAAGAGATGTACCCTAGCTCAGAAAAATGTTATTGAATAGGTTAATGCTGTTGTAATGAAATGCTTCTTTTAATTAAAAAAATTAAAAAAAAAAAAAGACCGGACTAGTGAACCAACTGTCGATATACATGTCACAGCACAAAAATACAAACAACAGAAAAAATTAAAACAAAAGTACTAATCTTATGGGAATGGCCTCCATTGAAACCCAAATAGACAGAAATCCAGACAAAGACATCAGAAGAACAATAGTAATATATTCAAGGGATTCAAAGAAGACATGAGTAAAATCATAAATTAATTTTAAAAGAGCAATGATGAATTGCTGAATGAATCCTAAAGGACATAAAACAAAATAGTTGAATGAAATCAGGAAGTTAATTCAGGATTATAAAAAATGGAATTCAATAAAGAGATAGAAATGCCAAAGAAAAACCAAACAAATCAAACTGGAAATGAAAATTTTAACACAACAAATAAAAATCTGAATTGAATGTTTTCCAATAGAATTAATCACTTATGGAGAACAGAGTATCAGTGTGCAAGACAGAGGAATTTGATTATTTACTCCTGGAAAATGATAAAAACAATAAAATATTGAAATGAAACTGTAAGATCTTTGGGGTACTATCCATTAAAGATCAAACCAATGAATTTTGAACATACTAGGAGAATTCTATGACAAAACAAAAAATTTCAATAACTTCTGAAAGAAATTCTTCCACATTTAGAGAAAAAGATGCCATGAGTAGTCCTGGGTGTGTAAGAGAGATTTGAGTGGTGGAGGATTTGACAGTGTGGTAGGGAGGTGGAGGTGAGAATGATCTGTGTATTTTGTGCATATGTAAAATTTCCTAAAAATCAAATTTAATTGCTAAAACTATAATAAAAATAAATGTGATGAAAATGAACACTTGGAAAAAAATCCCAAGATCCAACTATCTGCATTCCACTAAATTGGAAAATCTAAAAGAAGTAGATGAATTTCTCAATATATATGACCCACTAAAATTGAATCAAGGTGAGAAAAATAATTTAAACATAACAAGAAAATAGATCGAAGCAATAATTAATAATAATAATAATAATAATAAATCTCCCTACTAAAGCAAGCCCTGGGCTAGTGAGATGGCTCATGGCTCAGTGGGTATTGAAACTTGCTTGATGCCTAATGATTGAATTTGTCCTGGTGGAAGATTGAGATAGCAGAATCCACATAATTATCCTCTGACCTTCATACATAAATTATGGTGCACTGCCACACATCATGCACTCAATATTAAGAAAAAATTTGGAATAAAATGAATTTTTAAGAGCCCTGGTCTAGACAGATTCATAGAAGAATTCTATCAAACTTTTAAAGAATCACTAAAATCAGTTTTTGATTCATAAAACAGAAAAATAGAGAACACTTCAAAATTTTTTCTACAAATCAAACATTACACTGATCATAAAACCAGATAGAGACAGAATGAAAAAAACTATAGACCAATGTTCCTGATGAATATGAGTGCATTAATTATCAATAAAATACTGGAAATCAAATTCAAGAACACAACAAAAAGAATGTCCCTCACAGTTAAGTTTACTTCATTAAAGAGATTAAGGGATCCTTCAAAATATGTAAATCAACAAATATAATTTATCACATAAAGTTTTCAAGAACAGAAATCACATGATCATCTCAATATATACAGAAAAGACTTCAATGAAATCCAGAATCCAGTCGTGATAAAAACCCTACAGATAGAAGAAACATGTACCAACATAATAAAGGCTATATATGTCAAGCCTATAGTCAATATCAATATTGATAAAAATTCAAAGCATTCCCAGTAAAATCAGGAAGAAAACAAGCATGTCTACTCTCTCTCCTTCCATATAATGTAGTGCTTAAAGTCATATCTAGAGAAATAAGACAAGAAAATGAAATAAAGTGAACATATATAGGAAAGAAAAAACCCAAAATCTCTTTATTTTTATGTATATTTTAATTTCATTTTATTTTTTCTTTAAAATTTTTAATTGAGTTTTTGTAATTTCATAAAATTTTTAATCAAATTTAGACCCCTTCCCCATCTATGTACCCCCCATCCTCTCCCACCAGAATTCATGTATTCTGACATACATGGTAAGTCCAATCTGGTCAAGCATTCTTTAGATGTCCTTCAGTGTAAATTTGTCCACTGGGGTTTAGTCAGCCCATCTGGGGCTCATATGTAAGGCATACACTACCTCACCCAGGAGCAATCAGTCTTTAATAGTTCTCAGTCTAGGCCAGCCTGCCACCCAATTCTCTCCTCCCCTCTGAGCCCTTGTTTAATTCAGTTGGCATGGGTCCTGTGTTTGACGCCACCATTGCCACAAGTTCACCTGTGCAAGCTTCCAGTGGCCTGAAAGCCTCTGCTTCCCTGTGTTCATGAACCAGCTGTGGCTCTTCCAATCTTTCGGACCCCTCTTCCACAATGGTTCTTGAACCATGGATGGGTGAGGTTCAATATAAGAGTCGTATCCAGTTATACACACTCTGCAGTATCTTATTATTGTTTTTAATTTCTCAATCAACTCCTTGAGGAGCATGGGAAGGAGATGTGACTATAGCTTACCAGCATAGTGGTCAGAGGACACTTCCAGGTAACACTCCCTTCCTCTGGCTCTTATATTCTTTCCACCAACCTCATCCACAAAAGTCCCAGAGCCTTGGAGGGGGTGATAGGTGTGTAATGATCTTCCTCCCTTTGTGACAAGGCACTGAACTTTCTGGTCTCTGAATCATCTGTTTTCCACAGGTTGTTGGCCCAT
Source organism: Nannospalax galili (assembly GCF_000622305.1). Lineage (NCBI taxonomy): Eukaryota > Metazoa > Chordata > Mammalia > Rodentia > Spalacidae > Nannospalax > Nannospalax galili. Next base: position 3,352,398 of record NW_008329138.1, on the reverse strand, counting down.
TTCAGTGGGATTTCATCTACTATAAAAACAGGAGCAGCAAGGAGAACATCCAAACAGTGGCTGCTATAATAACTTAACCCTTGGCTTGCTCACTTCTTTCCTCTAAGGCCCAGGGTGGCACCACGCACAGTAAGTTGGACCCTCCTACATCAATTAAAAATCAAGAAGGTGCTCCGTGGACATGCCCACAAGCCAATCTGATAGAGGAAATTCCTCAGTTGTCGTTCTCTTTCCAGGTATGTCAAAGGGAAAACCAAGATTAGCTATCGCAATATGGAAGCACAAAACTCCTCAAATATCCAGATCAGGTGTTATCAGAAAGAAAAATATCAGATTCAAATTACAGAGCTATAGTGACAAAAGCAGAAGAGTACTAATATGAAAAAAAATATGCAGACTAATAGAATAGAACAAAGGACACAGTAATAAACCCACACGGGTAACACCCACCTCATTTTTGACAAATATATCAAAAATGCACATCTGAGAAAAGACAGCTTTTTAAACAAATGGTTTGGAGAAAGTGATTTCCACATATTACAGGATAAAATTAGAATCATATTTCTCACTTTGACAAAAATCAAATAAAAATGGATCAAAAATCATAATATAATATTGAAACTTAGACATTTCTAGAAGAAAACAGAGACAATACAACTCAATATATAGGCATAAGCAAATCCTTTCTGAACAGGACTTTAGTAGTGCATAAAATAAATCCCAAAAATTGTTAAGTGAGACTACAAAAAATTAAGAACTTCTGTATAGCAAATAGTAACCAGAGTAAAGAGACATATTATTGAGTAGGGAAAAAAATGTTTGTCAACTATATGTCAGACAAAGGCTTATTACCCAAGCTATATAAAGACTCTTAAAACTTAAAAAACAAAACCCAAATCATCCAATTAATTAATAAATGGATAATGAATTGAATTAACAATTTTCAAAAGAAGAAACAAAAATGGATAATAAATCTTTGAACTCAAACGTTTAATATCCTTAGTCATGAGGGAAATGCCAATTGAAACTGCTTTGAGATTCCATTTCACCTCAGGCAGAATGACTAACAACAAATGCTAGCTAAGACATGAGGAAAGAGGTACATTTATTTATTATTCCTAAGAATGTAAAATTATGAGGACACTCTGAAAATCAATGTAGAAGTTCTTAAAGTACAACTAGAACATCCATAGGACTGGACAATATCACTCTTATATAAATATTCATTAGACTCTAAGTCAACATATCACAATCACATTGTATATTCATGTTTATTACTGAAGTACTCCAAATGACCAAGAAATGGAACCATTCTAGATAAACATCAACACATGACTAGATTATCTAGATTATTATAAATTGTGGTAAATTTAGAGAACATAATTTTATTAACCATGAAGAAAGTGAAATCATATTTGCAAGAAAATGGATTGCAATCATTAAAAAATATTACTATAAATATAATATGATATGAATATTATATTCCATATAGTATGAACATGAAATAAATATACATACTAAGTAAAATAAGTCAAACTCATAATGGCAAATACCACATATTTTCTATTATATATTTCCTATTATATGTGGAACCTAGATTTGATTAAATGTGTGTGAGTGTATGTGTGTGTATGCACCACACGTGTGTTTGAATGTTTGTACTTATATATGTGTGTTTGTAGTTCACATTACTAAAAAGGTGATCATGGGAAAGAAGAAATAGATCTTCGATCTTAAGGGAGGTGACGAGCGGAGTATGGAACACATGTGACCGTGACGTTAATTGGGGAAAGAAAGGTACAAACTGGAGGAGACAGGGAGCACGTGGGGAGATGGGAATGCATGAAAACAAAGTATAATAACACCTATGTTAGAAAATATTCAATACTTCAGGCTTAAGTACACAATAATAGACTGATAGTGATTCATTGTCATGACATATCCCCAAGGGAAACACCTTTATAATACTACATTAAACAAAAAAATTGGAGGCTATACCTGTATTGCTCATGTGGGGGGTGTGAGAGCACTATTAGTATTGAATAGGTAACAACATCAAATGAAGAGAGAAACATTTGCAAAATATTTGGGAATTGTAATTGATGAGTATACAGTTATCCTACATTCCATTTACACGGGTTTTAGATGGAAATGGTAAATGAAAATTATATATTTTGGAAATCAGTAATGAGAGAAATGCAATATATAAAATTAGCCTCGTTTGCTATTGTTTTCTTTTAAAAAATGAAACCCTTATAGTTTTGATTCATGTATTAATGTGAAATGTAAAGTTAGTTTGGGGGATATACTTCCCACATTAATGTATAGTCATTAGGGTTTTTTTAGTTCCTTTATATAGATAGATAGATGATAGATGATGATAGATAGATGATAGATGATAGATGATGAATGGTAGATAGATAATAGATGATAGATATATGAGTGTTTCACCTGAATGTATGTAACTGTATCACATGTACACAATGCCTGAGGGAGCCAGAGGAGGCCATTGGATCCCCTGGAACTGATGGTTGTTAGATGTCATGTTGTTATGGGAACCAAACATAGGTCCTGTGCAAGAGGAACCAAAATGCAACCACTGAGCTATTTCTTCAGGCCCACATTAAGGATATTTTTTTCTTTTTTTATTGACCTTTTAAAATCTCATACATTTCACACTCAAATCCAGACACCCTCCCCCATCCATGCCTCCCCCTATCCGCCCACCAAACCCTATGCACTCTGCCATACATGCTGAGTCCTATTCATTCAGGTGTTTATACCCAAGTGCCCTTCAGTGTAAATGTGTCCACTGGAGTCTAGTCAGCCCATCCAGTGGTCGTATGTAAGTCATGCTCTCCCTCACCCAGTAGCAATCAGTCTCAACTAGTTCTCAGTCTAGTGCTGGCCCACCATCTATTTTTCACCTCCCCTTTGTGCTCATGTTTAATTGAGCTGTATTCAATGCTCACATGAGCAAGCCTCTAGTGGCCTGGAGGCCTCCACCTCCCTGTGTTTATGAACCAGCCCTACCTCTTACAATCTTTCTGCCTCCTCTTCCACTATGGTACCTGAGCCATGGGTGGGTTAGGTTCCATACAGGAGCCCTATCCTACAGTCTACATTCTCTTATCTCCAAAACTTGAATAGTTGTGGCCTTCTGTGTGTATCACACTTTGATATACATGGAAGCCTCACTGTGAGAGTTGAGGGGTGCATTAGCCCTCTCTCTACCCCTTATTCCACCTTGTCCCATGAGCTTTGGATGTAGAGATTCAACTGCAGCTGTGTCACCTCGTACTGGGCATCTCCCAGGTATATGTTCTCTGTGCCTGACCAGATGTGCAACTCTACAGTAGCCTCCATCTGTTGCAAAAAAAAAAAAAAAAAAAAAAACTTCTTTGACGCTTGCTATATAGCATGTTTGTCACTTTAAGTTTGTCTCTTCTATCTGGTACTGCATTTCCCACCAAGAAGCTCCTAGGTATACATATGCATTAATGTTCAGACACTCTACATGAATTTCTCATTGGGTTTCTAGGGCATCACTTTTCCCTCCAGGTTTCCTAGCCCCTGAGATTCACTCATCTCTGCTCTTTTTTCTCCCATCCAGCCTCCCTCCAACTTTGCTTCCTAGTCACAGTGCCCCCATTATCCCTACCTTACCCCCAATATCTCCTGACTCCTACCACCTTTCCTTTCCTGACTTCCCTCACCATGGTCCATTGCGTGTCCCTCTCTCCTCTTCTCCCTGCCGATTACTCCCACTTTTTCCACCTCCCTCAGGTAACATCTGTTCCCTACTATCCCCCTTTCAGGTTGTTTCTTTCCTTCATCTCCATGTATCCTTTCCCTTTACCTGGTTCCTGGTGTTACATCAGAATTGATATACTCACATATAAGGGATTGATGCTACAGTCCACTAATGAGGGAGAACACATCACTTGCTTTTTGGCATTTGTGTTACTTCACTTAGTATAACACTCTCAGCTCTAACCGTTTACCTGTGAATTTCATAATTTTGTCTTTTCTTACTGCTGAGTAGAATTCCATTGTGTAGATGTACCACATTTTCATTAACCATTCATGAGTTGAGGGATATTTACGTTGTTTCCATTTCTTAGCTATTGTGAAAAGAGCAGCAACAAACATGGATGTACAAGGTAATTTTTTGATAAGAAGATAAACATTTATTTAGAAGGAGAAATCAATATATCAGAAATTTATAAAAGCAGAATTTTAAATGTCATAATAACAACAAACTAAGTATAACAAGCATATTTATTAATTACCTGATTTGCATTACTTTGAAAAGCTGAGAACAAATAGCTTAAAGAAGAAAGGATTGCTCTGCCTCAGAGACTAGGAGACTTCAGTCCACTATCATCTTGCTTTACTCTTTTGGGTCCTGTGATGAAGCACAGTATGGTGGCCAGAGGTACATGATGGAAGAAAGTATTGGTTGTTTTTGTTAACCTGAAATGAATTAGAGACACCTGGGAAAAGAGAGTCCCAATTGAGGAATTTCCTCCATCAGATTGGCCTGTGAGCATGTCTGTAGGAATATTTTCTTCATTATTGGCTAAATTAGGAGGTTTCAGCATATTGTGGGAGATACCACCCCTGGGCAGGTTGGTCTGGGCTATATAGGAAAGGTGCCTGAGCAGGCTGAAAGTAGATAAACAGCTTTCCTCCGTGGTATCAGAGCTCTTCCAGAGAAGCCAAGAGACCATTGATGAAGGTGAAGCCTCTGTTAAGGTGGAGACCCCAGGATACTGTAGATGACAGGAATGTGGGATGTCTTCCAATTATAGCAGCAAGTGTAAAATGAAAATGGCCTGAGCATACTAGACAAACTGTGTGTGCTGCAGATGGAAGAGCTGCCCTTACCTTTTGGAGCCTAGAAGACTGTGAGTGAGTCCACATTTCAGACATTGAGCTACACTGTGGGACTTGGGTTGTACTTAAGTGTGCCTGGTTATCCCTTTTTGAAATAAGAAAATGTTTACCTTAAATTCACAGTTCAGAGAACTTAGATTTCAAAGACACTTTGAACTTTCAAAGGATTTGAATTTTTTTAAAGGCTACGGAACTTTTAGAGTTGTACTGTTTTACGTTGTGGTATCAACATGAGATGTTAGTGAGAAACCACAAAGAAAAGGTTATAGTTTAATAGTGATGTGTTTGTGTGTCTAGTTTTCATTAGCTATACGTAAACTGGAATGCCTGGGAGGAGGACACCTCAGTTGTGGAACTGCTGTGGGAATGACTTATAGGAATGCCTTCTGTTATGAACAGAAACCTTATCTAACCTTGTAACCAAAATTAATCCTATGTTTTAAGATCATTTCATACTATCTCACCTTGTTTAAAATGTAAACAAATTTACTAGCTCTTGGGTTTCATTTGTAAGCTAAATGTGACTCTAATACCCCATCTATCTTCCTTGCCCCTGACCCAGAATGATGCATATGTGTGTATGTTGCAAAAATATCAAGGACCAAGAGCAGCAATTATTGTTGGAAACAAGGAATTATCCCCTCTTTATGCTACAAACAAGAGGTAGGATTAGATTGATAATGTCTGGTTTTGGTTCAGTGTGCTGTCCTGGGTCAGTACAAGTTAGAAAAGGGAAAATCCTCTGATAAGACAAGGTTCCTCATTTCTTCACCAAATCATGCTGGATGTATTGTTTAAATAAATAGGCAAAGTGGCTTGTTTAAGAGAACAGTTCCATGGATATTAGAAGGAACACATTCTCAGAAAAGATTGGGCTTGCTCTTGGTTTTAACTGATACATTTGGGGTCAGACTGTCTTTGTTCAGGCACTGATGTAAGGTGACATCTCTCCTCCTCAAATTGCCTCTCTCTGGTTGGCCTGTGGGCATATCTGTGAGGGCATTTTCTTGATTTGTGAATAAAGTAGGGGGATTCAGCCCACTGTGACTGGTTGCATCCCTAGGCAGGTGGGTCTGTACTGTAAAGGAGAGGAGAGGTAACTGAGTAGGCTGGAGGAAGAAAACAAGTTTTCCTCCATGGTCTGTGCTTCAGTTCCTGCCCTAACTTAAGAATGGACTATGATATGGAAGTATAAGCAAACCCTTTCTGTCCTCAGGTTACTTTCAGTTATGGTGTTTATCACAAAAAAGCTATTACTCATCCTATGGTGGTTAGATGGAAAGCCAAAGGCAAGAAATAAAGGGTCCATGGTTCTAATATCCCTTTCAAGTAAATGCTCCCAATGATTGAAGCCTTTTCCACAAAACCCCCACTGTTGGAAGTCAATTTTCTCCTCCCACTATGTGAGTCCCAAGGATGGAACTTAGGCTGTTGAGCATGGTGGCTGAACCACCTTGTCATCCCAAGACTCCATATTCTAAAAATTCCACCACCTCTCATTAGCACCACCATCTTTGGCAAATGAGCCTTTGAGTTCTTTTCATAGTAACTGTGTAATTTGTACAGAGAAGCAACAGATAAGCTTGTCTTTTTAAAACAAAATCATAGAAGCAGCAATGTTTATTGTTGACCATTTAAAAATGTTTTCAGCCAGGCATGGTAGCACATGCCTTTTAAAAAATATTTTATTTATTATTTTCATTTTATGTGTATGCATGTATTGCCTGCATGTAGGTAAGTGCACCCATGTTGTTCAATGCCCACAGAGGTCAGAAGAGGCTTTCAGATCCCCTGGGACTGAAGTTACAGACAGTTGTTAGCTGCCATGTGGGAGCTGGGATATGAACCCAGGTCTTCTGCAAGAACAACCAGTTTCTTAACCCCCAAGCCATCCCTCTAGCCCCCAGTGGCACATGCCTTTAATCCCAGCAGAGGCAGGTGGTCTCTGTGAGATCAAGGCCAGCTTAGTGTACACAGAAAGTACCAGGTGAGCTGGAGTACGGTGGGATACTATCTCAAAACAAGTGAACAAAAAGACACATTGGTTTCAGTTTCTTGTATTACACTGTATTTATTGATTATATAATGTCCTTTAAGTATTAGGATTTTTCTAATAATTGAGACAGCTTAGTTTCTTTTTTTCCCCTTCAAATCTAGATAGTAGGATTGCAAAGCATCTCAATTGCCTTTTCTGTACTGTTTTGCCAAAGTATCTCCTCCACCTCCTTTGGATGTGGGATGTAGGATATTTCATGTCCTCCTGAATGTCTCAGTTTTCTTACATCTTTTAATCACTTTGTCCAGTTTTGAATATTCCTTTCAGCTCATATTTTTATTAGATATATTACTTTTGCTCTATTATTAATTTTTTTCTTGAGTTTTGTTTTGAACTACTATTGTTTTATATCTAGAATTTTTATACTTTTAGTTTATTTAACTATTCTAAATTTATGATTTATCACATTATCAGTCATCTTTGTATGATTTAGTCCATGTTTATGAAAAATCACTTGATAGCTGGTCCTTGTCATTTTAATATCTGAATATTTTATGCTGGTTTGTGCTTGATACTCACCATGCTGTCTCCTGCTGGTACCGTGATGCCTCAGCATTTTAGTTTGGAATTTTGCCTATAAGAAAAATTTAATGATTGCATTGAAAGTGCATAGAGAATTTTGTTTCCTTTTCCCTAGTCATCAAGGGTACTACAAATCAGGATTACAGCAAAGTTAATTCTCAGCCTGAAATTATATTTTATCAGTATAAGAACTCTTTAAGGAGCTGCAACTTATCAATTTCTAATAGTGCAATCAATATATTTCTGTTGTCTGATACACATAGTGCCATACAGTCAGCAAAGAGCCTTCATCTTGCTTTGACAAAGATGTGATGCTCCTTGTTTAGTGATTTTTCCTTAATGCCCCTCTAAGCCCTGGAAAAACAGCACTTCCTTCATTGAGTTTATGAATTTGACATTTTTAGATATCCTATAATAATGGAATCATGTGGTATTTGTTGGTCTATGAATGGCAAGGCCTATCCATATTGCTGCATACTACAGATTCTTCGAAGACTGGATGCTATTCCAGTTTATAGCCATACCACATATTCTTTAACCATTCATCTGTCTATAAATACTTAGGTTGTTTCCATGTCTTGGCTGTTATGAGCAGTGCTGCAATGATCACAAGAGGGCAAATATCTCTTCAAGATCTAATTTTATGTAGATAAACATCAAGAATTTCAATTGCTGGATCACATGGTAGTACTATAGTGTACTTTTTGGAGGACTATATAATATATATGGTTCATAGTAGCTGTATCATTTACATTTGCAAAAATAGTGAAAAGAGTTTCAAATTCTCCATATCCTTGCCAATTCTTACTTTATTTTTTTTAATCACACAGATTTCCATTGAACAGACCTTAAGTCCAATTAGACAGCTGCTGATTACCTCCAAGATAAAAGTGCACCAATGGTTTTCCTTTTGGTTTTTCAAGCTACTTAAGCATTATTTATCTCTTTCCTCTCTCTTCCCCTCTATATCTCTCCCACCTCCCTCCCTACTTATAATATCCCTATTTCCCCTGTTTGTTTTTCCTCCCATTTTCCCCTTGATAACACCTGTCTTTTACCATCCCCTTCTCTCAGTCTCCTTGATAAATAGAATTCCACTGTATAAATGTAGCACATTTTCATTATCCATTCATCATTTGAAAGACATTTAAGTTGTTTCCATTTCCTAGCTCTTGTGAAAAAGAACAGCAGCAAACATGACTGAGCAAGTATCTCTGTAGTAGGCTATTGAGTCTTTTGGGTATGTGTCAAGGAGTGGTATAACTAGACCTTCTAGTAGGTCTATAAGCACTTCTCCACACTGATTTCCATAGTGGCTGCACCAGTTTACAATCCTACCAGCACTGAATGAAGGTTCCTCTTGTCAACATTTGTTATTTGTTTTCTCAATCTTAGCCAGTCTGACTGGTATAAGATGAAATCTTAAATTGCAAATCAAGCAGATGAGAAGACATAATGAAAATCAGAGCAGAAATCAAAATAACAGAATCAAAGTAAACAATAGAAAAAAAATCAATGAATCTATGAGCTGGTTCTTTGAAAAAATCAACCAGATAGATCCTTAACACATTTAACCAAAAGAAAAAAAGCAATCCCAAATCAACAAAATGAGAGATGAAAATGGAAACATTACAATAGAGACCAAAGTAATCTAGAATATTATAAGGCACTACTTTAAAAATCTATACTCTATTAAATTGGAAAATCTGAAAGAACTGAATTAAATTCTAGATTCTATTAAACCACCAAAGTTAAGCCAAGATGAGATCAACAATTTAGAAGACCCATAACAGTCTTACTTTGTATGATAATGGACATCCTGAAATGTGTGAGATCACAGTTCATTGTGTGTTTGATTTCTATTCCCAGACAATTTGGTTCTGGGAAAATTTTTCATGTACTTATAATTATTTTTACATCTTAGCCACATAAATATATATTTAAACTCTAAATCCATGCTTTTATTAGATTATTAAATTTGGGGGCTTCCTTTTATCCTTTTGAGCTACAAACATTTTTCAGTAGACATCTTTATCAGATATATTATTTCTTTTTTTTCTGTCTTTTTAAAAATATTTTATTTATTTTTTTATTTCATGTGTCTGAGTGTATTGCTTGCATGTATGTGAGTGCACCCATGTTGTGCATTGCCTCAGAGGTCAGAACTGGAACTGGAGTTAAGAATGGTTTGTAGCTGCCATGTGGGTACTGGGAATCGAACCCAGGTCCTCTGCAAGAGCAGTCAGTCCTCTTAACCACTGAGCCATCTCTCCAGCCCCCAGATATTTATTTCTAAATATGTTTTCCAATGTTTTTAAAAAATTATATTTTCTTTATATGTGTGTGCCTTTGTGTGTGTGTGTGTGTGTGTGTGTGTGTGTGTGTGTGTACGTGTGTAAGAAGGTGAGCAGTCACAGTGCAGGTATGGAAGTCAAAGGACATCTAGTGAAGATTCCCTTCTTTCCACTATGTGGGTCCTGGGACTGGAATTCAGGTCCTCAAGCTTGGTAGCAGGTAATTTTACCCACTCAGCCACCTACCTGGTCCCCATCTATCCCCATTTTTTTTTTTTTTTTTTCGGTCTTTTTCAGACAGGATCTCCTTGTAGCCCCAGCTGTCCTGGTACTCACTACATAGACCCGGCAGGCCTTGAACTCACAATGATCCGCCTGCCTCTGCCTCCCAAGTGCTGGGATTAAAGTCGTGCACCACCACGCCTGGCATTTCTAGTTTTTCACTTGAGTGTTTTCTTTGCTGTGTAGATTTTTTTTTTTTCAGTTTTTCCAGTTCAACTTCTTAATTTTCATCTGTATTACTTGTGCTTTAGTGTCATGTCAGTGAAATAATTGTCAAGTCCCATGTGAGAAGAGCTTATTTCCTCCTTTATTTCCCTTCAGGAATTTCATCATTCTTGGTTTTATGTTTACATAAGTATTTTGTCTACTTTAAACTGCTTGTCATGTATTGTATAGGATAAATATTCAAATTCATTCTTTTGCCATGTGAATCTCCTGTATTCCCAGTCACGTTTGTTGAAGGACAATCATGCCCTCATTGTGTATTCCTGGCACCCTTGTGAAACATTAGTTAACTACAGCTGAGACTTTAAATCAAATGATCAAACAGAAAATAACCTTCATTTCTGAATATTATTTTCTTCTTCTGTTTTCTCGAGCTGCTCTTTTGTATTTTTTGTCAATTGACCAGACAATAAACAACATTATTCAATGTCAAATATAATCTCTGTATTTCTTTAAATAGTACAACATAATATGTGTGTAAATAGTTAACAGTGCTTCTAAAGACTGAAAATGCAAAAACCCAAATGCATTTTCCTTAAGGCAGCCAATGGGTGAAATATTAAATGTATTCTCTGTTCTTCCAAACAACAAGCCTCCATCATGGGTTGAATTTCAGCTCTACACAAGGCGAATGCCAAATTGAAAGACAAGGATGAAGCTTGAGTGGAATTACTTCTCCCTCCAAGGCAGACTGTGTGTTGCTCCTATAAATGGTTTAAATTTTATATTCCTTTTTTCAGGCAAATATGAAATTGTGGAGACCCGATGAAGCTGCTGTCATCTCTCTCATGGGAAGTTGGCCTCTGACACTGTCAAAGCCATAGGGAAGCACATTTTTATTTCCTCACTTGATCCATATCCTTCAATCAAGTCTATCCCAGGAGAAGAAGGAGGAATGTTATTGTCAAGTCAAATAGCAGGCTCAAAGAAGTGTCACTTTAGCTTAGAGATAAAAAGAAAATAATAGACTCAGATAATGGAAAAAATAAATTTATTACATATTCAGAATCAAATTTTGTAAGTAACAGCCCCACTGACTACATTCCCAGGTATAGAAATTGCATGTTATTTCTGACTATGGAAAAAATTAGGTTATTATAGCACACCGAAACAATGTCATGGTTTCTAATCTTTCATTCATAGTCCATACTGTTCATTTCAAGAATTATACTCTGTATGGGCTGGAGAGATGGCTCAGTGGTTAAGAGCACTGACTGCTCTTGCAGAAGACCTGGGTTTGATTCTCACCACCCACATGGCAGCTATGAACCATCCTTAACTTCAGTTCCAGGGGAATCCAAAGCCCTTTTCTAACCTCCGTGGCATTGCACGACACGTGTACACTCACATATATACAGGCAATACATTCATACACATAAAATTAAAAAAAAATTTACAAAAAAAAGAATTACACTCTGTCATGAAAATGTTTCAAAGTGCCCTATTAATTACTGAAATATAGTAATAAATTTGATCAATTATTAGTACATGAATGTAGGGAAAATATTTTTAAGCTATTATTTTGATAGCTAGTTTCTTTTTATGATTGTTGTTTACTATTTGCTTTTATTTGAGATTTGTTGTATATTTTACAAAAAGATTACTTTTAGTTCAGTTTCTTGTTTAGAAAATGTACACAATGAGAGAGTGAAATCATTGGAGGAGTCTGACTAGACAAGGTCTTTCAAGTTACCTAATAAAATCTGTTGTAAAAGTATAAACATTTTGAAAAAAAAATCACAAAATTTACTTTGTTCTTTGAAACTTTCATATATTCATCCAACATGACTTTTCTCCAACTCCTCCCAGTGCCCCCCCCCTTTAACTTCATGTCCTTTTTGAGATAAAGAGAAAATAACAGACCCAGATAACAGCAAAATAAGTTTATAACATATTCAGAATCAAACTTCATAAGTAACAGCCTCACTAACTACATTCCCAGGTATGGAAATTGCATGTTATTTCTGACTATGGAAAATAATTAGGTTATTATAGCATGCTGAAACAATCTCATGGTTTCTAATCTTTCATTCATAGCTGGAGAGATGGCTCAGCGGTTAAGAGCACTGACTGCTCTTCTGTTAGTTTGGCCCCACATGGGCGTGGGGCCAAACAGGAAGTGCTTTGCATTCTGTTCTATTGATCTTTTAATGCTATGTCTACTGAAAAGAGCTCCCATTTTAAAGGAATACAACAAATTAAAAAGAATTGCTCAGCTCAGGAACTGAACGTCCACATGGCTCATCAGTTGATCACATCTACATCAAGAAAAATTGTTTCTAAGGATGTGTTTTCAGTGTTTGTCTATTGAAAGGCTGTCAGTATTCTTCCTGGAAAGACTATCAACCATTAAAAGGAAAATAACATGAGGTATAGTCTAATGTTATTCTTAAGACAGATTCAAATATATCAATTGGCACTGCGAGGTTTTGTTGTTATTTTATTTGTTTGTTCATTTGTTTTGAGTATTCATTTAATTGATAATTTTCTCCCATTTACGTTATTGGTGGAATGGATCTAACCAAGGGGCTATGAAGAGACAGGCAGTAGATCAGCAATGCCTGCAAATGATCAGAAACAGGTTCCCCTGTCACTTCAGCATCTTTGTATGAGCATTGCAAAAGATCAAAACTTCATACAAGTAAAAGTTTTAATATAAACAAGTAGAAAACAATCTGCAGCTAAAAAATCTAAAACTGTTTTTAAAATTTATGCAAGATAAATGTTTTGACTCTTTGAAACACATGCACTTTACATACACTGCTATCATCTGCTAAGATTTCTGAATTTTGTTTACCTGGTAGGTCTGTCTAGAATTGAAGATCAACTGTCTGGCTTCTATAGAACCAAAACGGAATCACAGAATATTTATTTTGGTTTATTGCCTAGCAACTGATCGAGACATGATTTTCAGATATTTATCTGGAACATATTGTGCCATAAAATATGGATTTTTATAGATTTCACTTTCTTGAGATTTTTGAAGCATAATTGGAAGGTTTTAGTGGCATAGCATTAAACAAAAAAGAAATATAAAGTATGAAGTGCTGTGTATGTAAAACTTCCAACTACTTACACAAATATTTAATTATTTAAGCTCAATAGAATTATTCTAGGTTATGCTTATAATGTTAATTTTTCTGTAATTTATTTTCATTTACTTATGATTATGGTGAGCCTAATTCATTACAATTATAAATATCAAACTTGATAAAGCTTACACTGTTTCTTGATTAATTTGCTCTGATTCTGAATGTAGGTAAACATTGTCATTCTGTCATTCTGCTGAAATTTTTTACCAATAGCTGTTGTCAATAGAATTTCTCTCATGCATTACCAATGCTTTGAATTACAAGGATCTCCACCTTTCTCCTGCCTGATAGTTTGTTTAAATGGCAAGTATGTTGTTCATACCTAGGAAATTTTTGTTATAACTCTGACATAAAATTTAAGGATCTGAACCTTTTAGAAAACTTATGCTCAACCTCCAGTAAAGCTGCTTTTACATCTGCACACAGCCCTTCTTTACACATCCTTGTCTGTTCTTTTAGCTCTATGGTATAATGAATCTGAGCTTTGTTTTTGTTTTTGTTTTGATGTAGGCAACTTCCTCTTGTTTTATTATCTAAAGCTGTGCTCTATGCATTATTGATAACTGCACTGTAACTTCTGCTGAATATTTGGTGTTGAGTCCTGAGAAGGGAAGATTCTAATGGGAAATTCTGCCTTTTCTTAAGCACCACATGCGTTTGGTCACTTCTGCCACCTTTTGATGTTGACTGTCACTGTATTTCCTTCTACTTAAAATCAGTAGGTGTAATTTAACCAACTCTACACCATCTGTCATGTAAATTATGCATGTTTTTATTTTAGTTCCCTTGCTCTCAAACCCAAATTCTTTTTCTAAACAGCAAAAAGTTAATTTTACATTTATGCATCTTTCCATGTGCTTTGTGCTTAGTTAGATAAAGTTTGAAAGGCTACACTCACATTTTCACTACTTTAATTAAGAGAGAAGAAAAAGCTGCAATGTTTTTCTACATTTTTCTAAAGGAAACCTAGGTACTTATACCATGACCTTGAGCCAAATATACAGTTGAACTGCTTAAAGCAGCCAATATTTACTTTCATTATATTCAAAATGAAATAATACTTTAATAAATGCAGCTTTGGTTCAATTTCATTCAGTTTTACTGAAATGATATACTTTAAGCTTGTAAGATTTCCTTCACCTATTTCTATGAACTCTGACACAGAATTATGCATCTCCCCTACCCCACCTCTTGACAAGTGACTTCCCAGGATCAGTTGGCCATTCACCTGTTAGGGCCGATCTTTCTGGTTAAATCCGTCTATTCCCAATAGTTGAAGCTGTAAAAAATTTCAACTGAATGAGTTCTAAAAGATTTGAAACCTCAACAAATACTGACTTTCTCTGACATTATTAGGTCTCTCAAAGAAGCTGTTATCTAACATATTTTCTGCACTATTCTGTATGGTCTGTCATAAAAATAATTGGACTATAAATAAATGACTTTAGGAGATAGAAACATATTTTAATATTTTCAGCATTTAGATTATTTTATTGCTCAAAATATACTTTTAATATTTATTTCCAAGACACTGGCATGGTATTATATTGAATTTGGCATTTTAAAAATTGCATTTTTTCTTCAATATATATTTCTATTGAATTTCTGTGTGTTTCATACATCTGAATCATATTTAGACTTGCTGTGGTATATGCACCCCTCATGCCCCCCACCGCATTTCATGCATTCTGTTCTATATATTAAGTCCTATCAAGTCAAGTTTGTGTCTCCAGATGTCCCTCAGTGTGAGTTTATCAACAGGAGCCTAGTCAGTTTATCTGACATCACTTCCTTAGAGAAGACCAATTCTCACTCACTTATCAGCGATCAGCTGCCAATAGCTCCTTGACTAAGGTTGGTGCTTTGTGCCCATTTCCCAGTTGCACCCTTCAGTTTTCTCTGATCTGAATTTGCATGGGGCTTGTGCATGCTGTCACCATTGCTGTGACTTCCTTCATATGAGCAAGTTCCAAGAAGCATGGAAGAGCCTCTTCTCTTAGGGTCTTGTACCACCCCTGACTCTTACAATCTTATGTCCCCTCTTCTATATTGCTCCCTGAGGCATGGGTGAGTGAGGTTTACTATAGAAGCCCTATGAAGGGGCATACACTTCACAGTCTCTTCTCTACATTTTGGCCAGTTGTGGCCTTCTGTGTATATCACACTCTGTTGCATGAGAAAGCTTTGATGATGAGAGTTGAGAGATGCACCAGTATTCTCTCTACCCTCCCCTGCCCCCTTCCATTATTTTTCATGAGCCTTAGGTGAAGAGGTTGCATTGTAGATGTGCCTTTTAGGACTGGGCATCTCATAGACACTTATTCTCTGTTTTCGATCAATTATAGAATTCTGAAATTTGTCCATCTGTTGCAAAAAGAAGCTTCTTTGATGAGTGGTGAAAGGTATACATTTTTAAACTTTGCTTAACTGATCCACTCATTAAGATAAGTCACATCCATATTTATAAAAATACTGCCCAGTAGTATTCATTGTAATGTATGTAGAAAAGAAATAATCCACTATAGAGGCACAAAGATTCAGTAAGGATATATCTTTTCAATGAGTGCCTCAGGAAGTATCCAAATTCAAATTGTATTTAGTTTTTTTTTTGCTGTTTTTTTTTTTTTTTAATTACTTCTTTCTACCCTCCAACTACAGTAAATTCCTCATTCACCAAACAGTTACTTAGATTCAAACCATGACCTATTTTACTAGGGCTTGGGACTGATATACATAAGTAATGAAAGCAAGGAAAAAGCCTAGATCTTGTGAATTTTCTCATTCTAACAGTGAAGTATACAATAAATGTAGCCAATGCTACATTATTATTATAATATGAAAAGTATTATGAAATAAAGTGGCTCAGGTTAAAGGGATAGATGAATATTTAATGGTAACTTTTACTCTAAACAGGATGGACAGGATATCTTCAATGAGAAGGTGTTGAAGTAAATAGGAAATTGTGTTAAAATAAGACAAATCAGCGTTGTAGGAATATGGAATTAAACATATTGAAATAAGGGAAACCAATGTTGTAGGCAAAGGCAGAATACAGTAACATAGAGTATGTCAAGCATGGTGGCAGAAAGCAAGACAAATATACTTGAAGAGATGTGAGACTGAGAAACAACAAAAGTCAAAATGGTTATAGGTCTGGAAAGAGGAACACCGTGTAGGAATTATACACATCATTGCTTTTGCTTCCATTTAGTATTTTTAATATAACCATGGTCTGATCTATAGTAAAATAAGTATTCTTGTTATTGTGATGAAAGCATCTTGTATTGATGAAAGGTAAGAGTAGGTTACCAAGTAAAGAGATGATGATGGTCAATGATGGCCAGAATCTAAGAAAAAATCTAAGAAATCTAAAGAAAAACCTGAGAATAATGTGAATTGATTTTGCCTATCATTTTAAAATATGTATCAGTACTATTCATGCACAATGCTCATTCTGCTTGACATGTGTTTGCATTAACTGACTACTATTAACAATCTTGCCTCTGACAACTTTCCCTTATTAACCTTGTGTTCTCTGAAGTTTCAAGTGTACTGTCTGTCAATTCAGGAAAAGAGGTGAATTGTCATTGTGGCCAACTCAGAATTGGTGCTAACCCTATCAAAAGCTACAACTTTGCTCTTTGTAGAAAAAAAAAAAGTGTGGTGTAATGTACATGTTCACTTGGTGTAGAATAAAGTAATCTTCAGATTATTGCCCAGTCCAAAATAAAAACTAATGAGATAAACATATACCACACTCAACTCTGGAGAAATATTCCAAACTTATCCCTCACCACTTAGTCTACATTTAAAGAAATGCCAGGGCTGACTAAACAGCTCAGTGTGTAAAGATACCTGGAGTCAAGTCTGATGACCTGAGTTCAATCCCATAGACCCACAGCACAAAATGAACACACACACACACACACACACACACACACACACACACACACTCAAAATAAAAGGCAATACTTTATTTATTTTTTTGTCTGTTTGAAGCAGGGTCTCCCTGTAGCCCCAGCTGTCCTGGAACTCACTATGTAGACGAGGCTGGCCTTGAATTCACAGAGATCCACCTGCCTCTGCCTCCCAAGTGCTGAGACTAAAGGCATGCACCACCACGCCTGGCCCAGTAATACTTTTTTAAAGAAATAGATTAATGTTCTTTTTTCTTATTAGTCTCTTTAATAAATGCACATGAAAGAAGATATCATCTATCTACTTTCCAAGAGCCTATGTTCCTTTGGCAGTCAGTTCTTATTTTGTTGATATTTGCTGTTGTCCGAGCATTCTTCTCTTTAGATTTATGATTATTACATTTCTATCTATTTTTAATTTTTATTGATTTTTGTATATTTCCTACATTTCTATTTTCAACGATACTCATGGCTAGGCAATTATGAATACATACAAATGCTCTAAACTACCTTCTTGAAACTACTATTTTGATAAATGAAAATAGATAAGTAATTGATGAAAATTAGATAGCATGTCATCTTGTTCTTACAGAAGGCCAAAGGATAGCATGTTTACTTCACTTATCAAGCTTACTGTGGTCATAAAGAATTACTAGCATTAAAACAAATCTCATACTATGCTACTTACTGATTATTGTCACTTAACTTACAGACTTTTGTAGCATTTTCACCATTGTAATATTGTTGCTCATACAATGGTTTTACATATTCATCACAGTAATGATATTGTACAGCTACTCAGTAAAAACTGTTCTTAACGCATTTAAAAAGTATTATTTTTGTCAAAAATGTTCCTCTGAGATACAGTCAATTTTTATTCTTCATTTTTTACTAACATAAAAGTTGAATTTATAGTTTTTATAAGACATAGTAGCAATGCTTATTTAAACATTATTATGTAGAAATAATCCACTTTTAAATAGTAGCTAGTGACAAGCAAGCATTACCTTCCATTTACAAAGGGTCAATATAACCATTTCACACTAAAGTCAAGCAAGTGAAATAGCTGTAAATAATACTTGGTTTGCATCTAATTGACATTTAAATAAGAATGGTATCATTAAACATTATGGAATAAAGTCCATTTCTCGTTATATATATAAAATCACATGTGTTCCATAGTGCTTTGGCTAAGAGATCGATTGTACTCTAGTAGGCACTTTGGGACTAATATCTCAATTTAATTAAGCATACCATTTTTTTCAAACTACTAAAGACTTGATAAAGAACCTCAAAGTATACTTGGAAATCTTTACTAATTTTCATGAATTAATGTAGTGTGAAAAAATTTAATTCTGCTGGTTTTAATGAACATAGGAGCTTAGTGTAAAGATAAAATCAGCAGCATTAGTGTCCATAATATTTAATAAATGACTACTAGGAGTGCTCAAAGTAAATAGTTCATTAACTTCTGATTTTTCTTAATGAATATGTCTTACATTTAGAAAATATTTAAATAAAATTCAGCGTGTACTGTCACATTTTTAAAATAAAATTGTGTGTTCTTTTTGTCAACTTTGTCAAATAGGTATCTTGTGCTCCAAGTCTCTGAGTCAAAATTGTGTTTATTTCTTCTCATTCATTTGTGCTGTAATAATATCTATTACTCAGGTTTTATCTTCTCCGAAGTGTACTCTGTTCTATCACGTTCTTCCATTTTGGTTGCCATGGTTGTTCAGATCAATTGATTTCACTATACACACTATTTGAATATGCTGTTTATCCTGTTTTGATTTTCTATCAATGTTATTTCACAGATTTATAATACTAATACTTCTACATGGTAATTCCCCTCTGAGCATAGTTGTCAGATTAAATGTCTGTGGCAGGATTTGACTATGCTATACTATGTAACTTCTTCAATGATAACCAGAAATAAAGGTCAGCTTCTCTCTTTGTGATAAACTTATTATCTGATTTTAGCTCATTGGGTTATTTATGTTAATACAGTTCATTTACCACACTTGTATCTTGCAAAAATTTATACACGTAGTACAATATTATCTCTAGCCAAATTGTCATGCTCTCCATTTCTAAGCACAATTTGAATTTTCCTTTCTTCTATTTTACTTTTCTTCAGTCTAGAAAAATTTGAACAGTAATAATTTGTGTGAGAGAAGAAAGCATATTAGTATTCAACTTCTGATATATAAAGAGTTCCAAAAGCCTACTAGATAAGAAAAAATATATATATAAATCATTGTAATATGGGGCTGAAGAGATGGCTCAGTGGTTAAGAGCACTGGATGCTCTTGCAGAGGACCTGGGTTTTATTCCGAGCACTCACATGGTGGCTAACAATCATTTGTAGCTCCAGTTCCAGGGGATCCAGATGCCCTCTTCTGACCTCTGTTGACACTGCATGACATGGGTGAACTTACATGCAGGCATACACTCATACACATAAAATAAAAATAATAAAATATTTTTAACTATTGCAATAACATATGAAAAATAAGCATAAATTCAGTATTACAAAATGTATTCTACCTATCACCCATACCAAATTCTACCTGTAGATTCCTCCTCCAAATATCAAGGTAAGGACAGTGGTCCCATTTCAGTTCAATACTCATTTTACAGTTTACCAGTTCATCATGAATGTGTTCTTCTGCTCAGAATTACAAGAACCATTGCCTTCTCCTTACTGTCCTTATGATACACTTCTGCACACTACAGTGGTTTACAGATGGAGTACTCACTTCCATATGACAAAATTTCAGGAGATAACTTTTCCCAGTAGAATGCAAACATCAATTGAAGTAGCACCTGAATGCTTAATGTGGGTGGGCTTTTAATAAATTTTTCATGAACACACATAAATCTCATGATGAAACCAATTATTTTGAATAATGTAAAACATCAATTTTTAAATGTTTTATTTATTATTTTTATTTTATGTGTATGCGTGTATTGCCTGAATATAAGTAACTGCACCTGCATTATGCAATGCCCGCAGAGGACAGAAAAGGCCATTGGATCCCCTGGAACTGGAGTTACAGACAGTTGTTAGCTGCCATTTAAGTGCTGGGATTCAAACCTGGGTCCTCTGCAAGAAGAGTCAGTGCTCTTATCCACTGAGCCATCTCTCTGGTCCCAAAACATTAATCTTTAAAATGACAATTTTTGTAAATGAATACAGATATCATATAGAAAATCTCTACATTCCCACAGAAATTATGGAGTACATGACATTAACTTAAAATACTTTATGAAGAAGTAGGGTTGGTTTGTTCACTTCCATTAACGTGATATAACCAGCTACTTCATCCACGCTCTGCTGCAACATTCATAGATATATGCTCAGCCTTTTCCTATAATGTGGATATTTCCAAATTTCAAGTTGGAAAGAATTTATACTTAGAAAGGTGAGCAGAGCAGTTCTCAAGAGCTGGGTCAAACCCTGTTTTGAGAAGACAATGTCTGGCACAACCAATGAGTGCTGAGGGGTTATTTAATGACTAAATTAATGAAATCTTCAGACATGTGTCTGATATGGAAAAAAAATTATGTACTAGATAAAAATGTAGAACATTTCCAGAATTCACATAAAAATTTACAGTCTTTAGAAAATAAATTGTAAAATGTAGATCTCATATAAGAGGTAAAACTGTATATTTACTTTAATTTTAATTTAAAAATTTAATAACTATAGTTCATTTGCATTCAAAATTAATTTGATTTCCTCCTAGAAAATGAAATAATTGATCTTTTACCTTATCAAATTTTGAAATGACTCATAAGCAAATATCAAACAATGGTTTGGTAATCATACCAGGGAAATTCAATCTTCTGATTTCAGTTTTAAAATATCTCAATAAATAGCAGAGGATATTGGCTTTTGCTGGGGGTTTGTACCAGTGACCCCCAGCACAGTGATGATTGGGGATGAGTAAGCATGCCATTCACCAGCCCACACTGCCCCCAGTACCGGGGACACTCAGACCAACAGGGAGTCTAGTCAAGCAAGGACTCATTTATTACAGGTATTACAAAGCTTATAAAGGCACCTGGAACTCCCCCCTCCCCCCTGAGTGTGTATCTTAAGGATAGTCACGTGCTGATCATTCACTCCTCAGCAGTGTGGAAGTATTCTTCAGACTTTCAAAGCAAGCCAGGCCGTGCCCCAGTAACTTCCTTTCAGACCTATGCAAGGTGGGGCCTTCAAGTCCCCTCCCCCTTTTTATTTTTATTTTAAGGCCAGACTGACTTTATTTCATGGGTTACCCACCTCATAGGCGGCTCCCTGAGGAGAGATGGCTATCTCCTTCCTCTAATCTTATGCATTTTTGCCTGTCTTAGGTTGTGTCACCTCTGATCAAGACTTGCCTGTCATTGGATCATGCACCTGGCCATGTGCATGTCCTGTCTTAGGAGTACTTGTCATGGGACATCTTACCTGCCCTTGGCTAAAAAATGCATCATGATTAAGGGCAGCCGCATGTGT
>NW_008329138.1:3283280-3330488 GCF_000622305.1 Nannospalax galili | reverse complement strand
CTTGTGATCAGCATCCATTCCATCCCATATCAGGAGTTTAGTGAATTGCTCCCTCAATGGGCCTGGGGGTAATTTTAATTTTAAGCTCTTCTCTACTCTGTCTATAAACTTGTAGAGGGGTTCACCAGGCTTTTGATTAATTCCTGCAAGGGGGGATTCGGTAGGCCCCTCGTCCAATTTTCTCCAAGCATTTAATCCTATGACCCTGACCTTTTCTGTATATGGGGCTAGAATGCCCAACTGTTGCTCCCCTGTGGCATAACGGTCACTTGAACCAGTCAACATCCCAAAAGTAATGGGATCGGTGGATTGGCACTGCATTCCTCTCAGCCTATATCCTGTATTCCTCCTTAAAGAGGGCACACCATTTAATATATATAGGGCTAGGAAGGACTGCTTTGGGGAGGTCCAGCCAATCGTTTGTAGTACACTGCCGATGAGCTAAGCCTTGGAGGAGAGTATCTACACAGGGTGATCCTGGGCCATCCTCAGCCACCTCCTTTTTTAATTCCTTTAAATCCTTCGCCTCCCAGGGATACCAAGGGTCAGGGCACATGCCTCCTGGGTTTACATTAATAGGATAAGCTTCCACCCTTGGCCTCACAGAAGCCTCCTGAGCAGGGCCAGAATCCTGGAAATGGGGATGGTTTTCATGGGTTTCAGGAAGCCCTTGAAGCTGGCCAGGGCATTCCCAAGGTGCCACTTCTTACTTTGGCCACTTTTGGTGTCACTTCTATTGCATTTCTGCATTCTTCCTCAAACCGTTCCCATGATTCCCATGCTGGGTTTCTGAAGGCTCGTCAGGAGGTGGCGCCAAGGGCTTAGGGCTCTCATCCTGTATGAGCGGTAGCCCAACAGGCATGTGAGAATGTGTCAATGGACATATTCATGCAAGGCCCTGACTCGCTCATGTGTTATTTCAAGGCAGGTGGGGTGGGTGGCTTTCGCCACCAACCTGTGCACTCTGCTCCACCCGCCCTTCTGCCTGGGAGGCTCTGAAGCTGGCCAGGGCATGCCCGAGGTGCCGCTTGTTACTTTGGCTGCTTTTGGTTTCACTTCTGTTGCATTTCTGCATTCTTCCTCAAACCCTTCCCATGATTTCCATGTATCCCCAGTGAAAACATTAGCCCCAAGTAGCCAGGGAGCCAAATGAATCTCCTCTGCCCAAACCTTTTGAGCTATGGGGTCTGACAAATCTAATTCCCTGCTTTTAAGCATATCTCTCAGCGCTTTAAGCACTGGCTCCTCAAGCTTATTTATTTCGTTACCCGTATTTTGGGTCTTGCTTACCCTGAACTTCCGATTAGCCCAAATCCATTTTCCTTCTTTCTTTCTTCTTTCTTTTCTTCTTTTTACCTTCCTTTGAGCACCACATTGGACTCCAGCCCTGGGGGTTTGAACCAGTGACCCCCCAGGGAGTGATGATTGGGGATGAGTAAGCATGTCATTCACCAGCCCACGCAGCAGGGAGTCTAGTCAAGCAGGGACTCATTTATTGCAAGTATTACAGAGCTTATAAAGGCACCTGGAACTCCCCCCTCACCCCCCCCCCGAGGGTTTATCTTAAGGATGGTCACACGCTGATCATGCACTGCTCAACAGTGTGGAAATATTCTTCAGACTTTCAAAGCAAGCCAGGCCATGCCCCCAGTAACTTCCTTTCAGACCTCTGCAAGGTGGGGCCTTTAGGTCCCCACAGCTTTGACCTTGACTTTGTCAAAATTTATTAGTATTCAATGAAGAATAGCTATAAGGGACTGCACTGTATGGATTACCACCACATACACAAATCTTCATGAACAATAAGACAACTGCTGTCTTACTCCCATCTACTGTATTTGCCTTAAAAAAAA
The DNA here is from genome assembly GCF_000622305.1 of Nannospalax galili. Lineage (NCBI taxonomy): Eukaryota > Metazoa > Chordata > Mammalia > Rodentia > Spalacidae > Nannospalax > Nannospalax galili. The sequence goes on along the minus strand of NW_008329138.1, from coordinate 3,328,635 downwards.
AAAAAAAAAAAAAGTAGCTTAGCCCATGACTTCAGCTGAAAGAAACCAATGTATCTAGTTTAAATCGTTGTCCTTTATGTGGCAAAGAAGTAAGCCATTCAGGGCATTTTCCTGATGCAAAATGATTGACTTCATTTTTCCTACTTACAAGCTGATAAACTTCACATCAGTCAGCGTTCAAGCTTCAAGAAGAAAGGTAGTAGATCATCATGCAAGTGTGCAGCTTTCTTTTAAAAATATATACTTTTCATGATCACTCCTATATTCAATTTCATATTACAGCTTATTGGCTAGAACTTTGGCATATGAGAGCTCTTATGGGCCAAAAGAACCTAAGACAGTAGAACATATTTCTTCCCCAACTAGATGTAGCAGTAAATTAATCAGGATAGAGGACAAAAGGGATATTAGCTAGAATTAAACACCAGGATTTGCCACACAAGTCATAATCATTACTGTAGTATGGACAGAGACATTAGAATCTCATTACACTAAATATATCAATGATAAATTAACTGAATTCTATTGCCTGTTGTGCAAATTTTTGAAAGATTTTAATAATTCTGACATGTGGCCTACACAATATTTTATCAATATCAGTTAAGTCCACAAACTAGGATGCTAGTCATTAAAATTGTGACTGTTAAAATGGTCCTCGGGATGATTTGCTAGTATTGATAGAATATGATGAATACTAGCCACTTTATGCAGGGCACAGCTGAAGGTTAGAAACAGACACTTTGGTGTTCACAAAGCATTAACTGCTGCTGCATGTCTGTATTTTACAAACATCTACCGTTTTTTCACTGAGATATAGTTAAAGGGACAAAATAAAAAAAAATTACAGCAAAACTTTGGAAACTAAATCTGGTAGCTGAAAACTTCCTTGGACTCAAGACTGTGTTCAGTTCTCTCACAAGGTATGATTAAGAACACATAGACTAGAGACACATCCGTTTGTCTTTTTCATATCAGTGTCTCTGAAAGCTGAATTGGGAGCTGGGGATGCAGTTCAGTGGTAGGGCCTTGGAAATGGAAAGCCCTTAGATCAATCCCAGTACAGGAGAAAGAAGGAATATTTACTTATTTAGATACTTGGTGCACTTATCAGCTTATTTCTGCAGGTGATGTTAGCAGAGGCAATGAATTTTCCTGGGAAAATATACATGTACCCATCCAAAACAGGGAAGTTACTGACATATCAAAGAAAAGATTAAGTCCTGCCAGGTGAAGTATTGAGTTTATGAGGGTAGCTTACAGGAATATGCACAATTGAAGACCAGCTGCATCATTCAAGAACTCCATGTAGAGTGTAAAAAACTTGCAAAAAGCTGCACCACTGGAGTTACTGAAAGTGACAGAGATGCAGCTGGAACACCACAGTCCTCTGCCCCAGTTACTTACTCACAATACATAATCTAGCAGAAAGAATAGGCTCTGTTTAGATCTTGAGAGGCTACTGAGCCTGTTCTCCAGGACTGAATCTTAGTAGACCAAATTTCAGGAGGGTGAAACTTGATCACAGTTATATCTTACCCACAAAAACCAGCTACAGAATGGACAGACACCAATGCCAAGAAAAGCTTATCCTCACAGAGTCTCCAAATATTGGAGAGTAAGTAAAAATGTGAGAATGAGCTTACGAGCACTCATGTCAGTCTTGATAGTGTTATCTACATGATTGGCCCTTATATGAAAGCCATTTAAATTCCTTTATTGAATTTGTCTTTCAGTGAATCTTCTTTTTACAGTGGACAGAAATTATCAAACTACAGAGAATAAATCACTCTGGAGTGCTCAGCCCTAAGTGCATTATCTACAGCATACCCTCTCCCTCCAAAGCCCAGTAAACACTGTAAAAGAGGGGACAGAAAATTGTAAAATCAAAAGTAGGGGAAGACTGCTGAGAAATAATATCTTCTAGACATGGCAGAGCCTCTGAATCACCCATGAACTCAAAACAGCTGTGGTTGCTTGCACAAGATCTATACAAGATCAAGCCAGTCAACATTCCACCAAAAAGTGAAGTGGAGCTCAAGAGGTACTACCCCTAGGTAGAAGCATTGGCTGTTGATGGCTTCTGAGGAAGGAAGAGTTCATTTAGGGATGTGAGGGTTAATGATGCTCCAATAGATAATCCTACATCCATGAGTATATGGGCAGTACTAACTGGAATCGGTACATTTTAAAAACAAATACATAAAAAGAAGAGAACAGGAATTTGGAAAGGGGAAACAGGAGATGAGGAGTCCAGGAGAAACAGGAAGTGCAGAGTGAAGGGTAGATATTATCAAAATACATTTTATACATGTATAAATTATCAAAGAATGAATTTAAATAATAAATAAATAAAAGTAACTCTTGGAAATTATAGAATATAGAGCAAGTCAACAGAGTCTGGAGGTGGTAGAGCTGAAGGTGTTAGAGGCTGGATACTGGATACCAAAATGCAATTAAATAGCAGCAATGGGTTCTGCTCTTCCTAGCATGGTAGATGAGACTTCTTAACAAAAATTTACTAACTTCAAAATAGTTAAAGTAGAGAGAGTATTCTCAACAGAAAGAAATGACAAGTGTTTGAGGTTGTTACAGTCCTAATGATCCTGATATTATCTTGGTACATTATATACATGTGTAGCACTATTAAATTACTTAGCATTGTTATGCACAATTATGGGCCAATACTTTTTAAAACTTTAATAAAGGGAGCTATAAGTGACCTGGAAGCCCCCTCCCTGAATACTAGCTTTCATAATATCAGAAGGTGCTATGCAAGCAGCCAAGGGGGAAGACAAATCAATGCTTCTGCCCACCAATAAAGCCTAAAAATGAGCACGCAGCAATATGTCTCTATTGATATAATTGTGACTCTGTTATCTTGGGGATAATTAAAGCTGTCTAATTGGGCTTAAGGCCTTTTTTTTTTACAACAGATAGAGACTGTTATGAATTTCTACAACTGATCATAATGCAGAGAATAACTGAATGTGGCATGCCCACTAGTCCTAACTGATCTACACTACAGCCCTACTCTGAAGGCTCAAGAAACATCACAAAACAGAGGGCAGAAAGATTTTAAGAGCCAAAGGACCAGAATACCTGCTGCTACAGTGTGTTCTGGAAATGATAGGGAATCTGCGCCTATGAAATCTCCACAGTACGGTTGCCTAAATAAAACCTGCTGTGCTGGACATCTTCCATTTGTCAACTTGACACACCTGGGTAGAGGAAGTCTCAACTGGGAAATTGCCTCCATTGGACCGGCCTATGATGAAGTCTGTGGGGCATCTTCTTGATTGTTGAGTGATGTGGGTGGTGCCACAACTGGGCAGGTTTTTTATACTGTATAAGAAAGCAGGCTGAGCATGAGTCATGGGACTAAGCCAGTAAGCAGTGTTCCTCCATGGCCTGTACTTCAGCTCCTGCCTCCAGGTTCCTGCCCTGAGTTCCTACCTTAGGTTCCCTCAGTGATAAACTGTGACCTGGAAGATGTAAGTCAAATAAATTCTTTCCTCTCCAAAGTTGGTATTGGTTAGAGTGTTTTGTCACAACAATAAAAGACAAAGTAGAGCACCTGCATAATGATAAAAAAAAAAAAAACAGCTAACGTCTCACTGTGGATCAAGAAATTTCATAGGAAATTTTCATCTCTAGATGAAGAGCTTCAGGCAATCTACAGATAAGGGATAAAGAATCAATTTTCTCCAGGACCATCTCCCTGAGAGGTTATCTGATCCCATTTGGCTAGCCTTAAACACATGTTAACAGAAGCAACATTAAATGAACTCAGTGCATTATATACATATATATGCATATATATGTAACAATAATAGTCAAAGAAGAGGACAAAAATTGAGAGTCAGGAGAGGCATGGGAGGAGTTAGAGGGGGTTAGAAGAAGGGTTACAAATTATGTAAATGCAGTACTCATGCATGGAATTTTCAGAAACATAATTAACTTTATTAATACATTATAGTCTTAAACACTGTAAGAATGATGTTCCACACATGCTTTCCTGATATTACATAATTCCACAACAGATGTCTCTAGACAAGGCATGATAAACTATCAAAGGAAAGAAGAAAATAACCCATTTTATTATTAAAACGGACTTGGATGGTCAACATACAATATATACATGAATAAAAATATCATAACACAGTATCATACACAATGAAAATTTATTTAAAAACAGACTCAGTTTCATTATTAGTTGAAAAGGTTAAAAAAGGCTTAAAATTAAATCTGATTATAATTTAGAAAGGCAAACAAGAACAAAGATGAGGTTTGTGCAAATGGCACAAAGGTAGTTCAGCTTAAGTGGTACCACACCCAGGAAATATTGAGTATAACTCAGGAGCAAGCATTTATTTCATTTTATTGTACTTGTTTGGAGATAAACTTAAAAATGGACACTTTACTATCACACTGGAAGCAGACTTATCTATTGTAGAGACGGTTATTCACTTGAAATTATCATTCTTTAGTTTGCTTTGGTAAGGGTGAAATATTGCTCTAATAAACTTCTAAAAAAATTGACGTTCAATTTACATTCAATACTATCAATACATTTAGAGAAACTTTTTCTAGAATAATTGGGTTGGAATGAAAAAGGAAGCAAAGAAGGAAATTCCATGCAACTCTTTACTTATAAACATAAATCGTTTAGTAAAGGCATAAGAAAAGAAAGATTTTACTTTAAATACAGATTACTGAGCAAAATGAAATATTACTTCTTCCCCTATCAGTGTAGAAGGAAATAAGAAAACTTGAAGGAAATGGCACTATGAGACCCCCTGGGAAGGCTTCCCAGCTTCCTCCCTGTGGAGGTGAGCAGAGCAGGCCAATGAATGACTCCTCTTCCTTGAAGAGGACATAAGAGTCTCCCCTTTGCCTGTGGTAGGTCACAGCAGGGTCCGTTATACCACCACAGAAATGTTTCAGTGACAACAGTAGTTCTGGAAACCTTGAGAGTTTTCAGAAAGCCTCACCAGTAACCTCAGAAAACGCTCCCTCATTTTGTGTTTATTTGATATTTTTCTTAGGACGATGTGGAGGCTATAGGACTTTTGAAGGCAAAAGTGCATATTCGCATCACATTGCATTAAGGGCCTGTATTTTCAGCATGGCCCCTTATGATGTCAGCTGTGACTACCCAACTGAGCTAGTGTCTGCCAGCTTTCCTACCTGGAAAAATCACTTTTTTTCGGTTCGTATAACTTGTGTTGATACAGTTAAGGGATGGGATAGAATTTTTTTTTTTTTTTTGGTCTTTTTGAGACAGGGTCTCCCTGTAGTCCCAGCTGTCCTGGAATTCACTATGTGGGCCAGGCTGGCCTTGAACTCACAGAGATCCGAATGCCTCTGCCTCCCGAGTGCTGGGATTAAAGGCGTGTGCCACCACACCCGTCCTAGAATGCTTTTTTTAAGGAAAATAATTTAGAGATTTGTCAGAATGTACTTGAAAATAGAAATTGAAGTGATTCTTTTTAAAATATTTTATATTTAAATATTTAAATATGCTATGTTTAAATATTTTATTTTATGTGTATGAGTGTATTGCCTGTGTGTATGTAAGTGCACCCACGTCATGCAATGCACACAGAGGTCAGAGGAGGATGTCAGATCCCCTGGAACTGGAGTTACAGATTATTGTTTGCCTTCATGTGGGTTCTGGGAACTGAACCCAGGTCTTCTGGAAGAGCACTCGGTGCTCTTAGCTGCTGAGACATCTTTCCATCCCCCTTAAAGTGATTCTTTTAAAATAAATTGAGAATTGTTCTAAGAACTCTATAAAAATGATTTCTTCTTTTCAGAGAAAAATAAATTTATAGAGCAATAGTGTATGTGATGTATGTATATAATAGACATCATATCTAAATGTATCTATGTACATTATATACAATATCACAGTCTTTAATTTTTAGTTTGCATTGTTTTTGTATCTGGATTAGGTCATGAATTATTAAAGACAGCTGGGAGGAAAATTACAAGCTGAATGTATGTTCAAGTACCAAGTTTTGTAATCTGAACTATTCTGAATTTAGACCCATATCTTGAAACTTTTCATCATAATTGTCTGTTATTTATGGGAAGAAAAATCAAGAAGCAAACAATACATCAAAATAATGTTATCAGAATCAGACACACGAAACCGCTGCATGGACTGACGTTTTATTTGTTCGGAATAATGAAAACATCTGAAACACAGGCCAATTTTAAGAAGTCACAGAAAATTATGAAATAGCTAGTAGGGACTCTCTTGGGGGCAATGAGGTCATAGAAATGAGAGTTATCACTCAGTGGTCCATTTTATTTCCAGTCATTCTTCCTTAGCGTCTTAGATATAAGGTGGACTAGAGAAGGCACAGAGCTTTTACATTTACTAGCAACACCCCTTTTCTCCATTCTCCCACTAAGTCCTTATTTCTGGAATGGGACCAGATAAGTGCTTCTCACTAATAAAACATAACCAAAGAATACACCACTTCTGGTTGGTGAAGAGTAGCTGTGCTTTTCCATGACCTCTTGTCCTCTTCGGCTGTACGAGATAGAATCCTTAAAGTCAGAAGCAGCCAAGCTCCCTGCTGGGATCTGCACCTAGAGCAAAGGGTGAATAAAGTCTGCTGGTCCCTGTTTCAAACTATGCTTATGATTAATCCAACTGTGCACCTAAATTTCAACTTTATAGAATTAAAATGAAAGAAAGATAAAATAAATGTTTAGAGTAAATTTTCATTTGTAAATGCACTCGGTAGTTTGTGTTTTCAGTTCTTTTTACTAGGGACAGATAATATTTGCCCATGTGGTCACTGTCTTTGCAGGAAATCATTTTGGGGTTACTGGATTTATGGGCCTTTTCTTTCAGGACCATGAAGTATGGGATCAAAAGTTCATCATAATACATCTCCTTTCCCATGCCACCCCATACCTGTCTTGGTGAATTTCTGTCCACCTATCCCACAACCGTCATTCATGGTCCTTCATTTTACCTTTCTGTTGAGCAAGCATCTGAATTCAGGTATCCAGCTGCCATTTCCCTTGGTGGCACAAGTGACAGCACAAAATCACACTGGAACAGAAGTGCCAAAGGAACAGTAAAAGTTTCGTATCATCCTCACTGCTTACTGTTTTGTTTAACACAAAATATGGGCAAAAAATAACTTCCTTCAAAAAATATTTTCTTCTTATCAGTGTCCCCTGAAACAGCTTATGTTTTGGAAATTAAATTCAGTTACATTTTTTAAAATCATCTAACATTTATTAAGTTCATTGTCAACTAAATTACTCTTTTAGACTCTGACTTTTTTCTGTGTACATGAGTTTGTGGAACTGAATAATACTCATGCGTGGTGAACTTAGTTTCCCTTTCTTCCACTGATAAGGCTTTTGTCAAGCCCTCAGGCAAATTTCAAGTTTTTGTATGACCCAATTTAATTTCTTTCGATTTCCTGCCATACCTGACCTGCTGTAAACAAACCTGGAATTATATGAGGAGTAGTGAAAATTAACAGCTCAAATACTTTCAATAATTTAGGATCAAACTGAATTTTTAAAATCTACTATTATTTTATATTAGAATTTAATTTTAATATCCATAGTGTCTGTACAATGACTGTAGCACTTGTTATACATTTATAGTTCATAACTATTTGCAATGAGTATTAAAAATATTTGAATCCAATTATAACGTTTTAAAAGTTAAATAACTTTAGACACAGAAATGATCCTTTACCACTTTAAAACATAAAAGTCAAAGTTACCAAATACGCAAGTGAAGCCTTGAAATCTATAAGTTAGAAATTTATATATAGTATTTTTTGGTTAAAATTATTCAGCCATTATGGTTTTTGTTTTTTCTATTTGTATTAGTTGTTGCAATGAAGTTCAGATAAGTGTTTTGTAATGTTTTCCTTTCTAAATCTGATATTAAAATCTAGAGAGAGTCAAGGTGTTTTCCATCACAGTGTCAGCGTTCACAGAGAGAGGCACAGCTTCTCTGTCACCTGTAGCAGCCTGTGGAGATCCCCTCATCTTTCAGGGACCTTGATTCATTCAGTCTGCTCTGGGATTCCTGGCTTTGACACAGAAAATGCTTTCTAGACTAGTCACTGTAATGCAAAGTTGGGGTTGCCCAGTCTTCTGACCTCAGCACCAATGGATCTTACTGCAGAGGCAGAGGCAAAAACCAAGTCTCCTAGGCCAGAAGCCTTAGTCTCAGCAGCCAGACCCCTATGCTCACCTCATGACCCAAAAAGAGAAGGACTGGGTGATGAAAGTGCAGATAGTTCTGCTTCAGAGTGAGAACCCCCACCTAGACAATTATTATTCTCAGTAATACTCCCAGAAGCTAGAGAGAAAACAGGCAGATGAAGAGCTGCTTGGACAAAGGTAGAGGGTTGAGTCTCTCAAGCTGGTCACATCTTACATCCAGAAGGCAGAAGTTTATGAATCAGAGGTTCTAATTGAGGGTTCTGAGAGCCATGGAGCTGTATCAACATGTTTTAGCCGATCTATTGATAGTGTATCTCACAGAACTCAAGAGCAGGATGCAGGAGCTATGAGCAGTCAGAGGCTTCGAGTATTATCCCAGATCAAGATGTTCCTTGAGTTGCTAGTGATAGAGGAGGGGTGGAAGGATGGGTTTCCCCAACTCTGCTTGGTTGCCCAGAGCAACCAAGTTGAGAAGCTCTTCCAGGCCTTAAAGACCCAGGCGCAGAACAGCCTGGAGGAGACAGCAGACAGCCTTCTGAAGCGGGTGGTGTCTGTGAGGAAGGGGAAAATTGTGGTGGCTCTCCTGCCCCATGATTAAGTTGTTAGCCATCTTCTGTATTATCACTCACCATCTGCCTCTCCTGATCGGGAGGGACATGATTGACCAGGCTCTACACATGTTATTTTGGCAAAAATATAAGTCACCCGTTCTTCCATCAGCTCCTCCAAGGACTTCAAAGTCTAATGTCGGTACCACCTGGTTCCTCAGAGCTGCCAATCACTGTGGTACTTCAAAATCAGTTTGGAATATCTTTGTTTTATGCCCTATTGAGTCATGGAGAGCAGTTAGTATGCCTGGATTCTTCCCTAGAGGAACCCAACAGTGACTGTACAGCTTGGACAGACTTGGTGATGCTGACTGCCTGGGAGATAGCCCAAATGCCTACAGCAGAACCCTTAGCCCTCCCTAGGAAACCTACTTCCCTTTTCTGTCACCTTGTGGACAAACAATTGGTACAGCAGCTGGAAGCCAGGATGGCCCTTGGCTATATCTACTGTTTGATTTGTTCTGGAACCTATATGTGAAAAGTTTAAGCATCAGAAATTAAGCTATATAAGCTGTGTTAGTGACACAGTCTGAAGATATTTCTTATATCTTAATATTAGAGGGCATTGTCATATCCTTTATTAAAAGCTAAATGATGCACCTAAAACTAAGGCCTGGCTTTAGGAATAATTTAAAAAATAATCAAATAATGTTGGAAATTGTGTGTGAGTCAGGAGGAGTAACAATGAAGGCCATCTTTGTGAATGCGTCGAGAATGTCCATCCTTCTAAGGGACAAGGACTTGTTATATTTAATAAAAGTATAACCCAGAAAACATTTAATGTAGACATATAAAACATTTAAAGAGACATATAAAAAAGACATTTTAATATAGGAAGGTTGAGAGCATGCAAAGTAGGAAGAGAGAAAGAAGCGCTGCAAAGCACGGCTGTGGGCTTCTTGAAGAACATCTCATCTCATTGTCTTCACAAGTCATACACGGGATTTTACCTGTGTGGAAATTGAAGCTACAATCTTAAAATGATGGCTAAGAAACCTGAATGAGATCCCAGGGTAGTTTCTGAGGGGCACCTGAGAGGATTGCAATTGATAAGGTAGAAGTCTAAATCACCAGGATACAGGAACACAGGGCATCTGTACTGTAAATGAACAGTTTGTTTGGGATTCTCAGGCAATGTCAGGGAAAATAAATGAGATCCATGGTCATATACATTCAGCACTTAAGCCTGGTTGATTGTTACTTTTGTCTATACATGAAAAAAAAATTTAACTCTATGTCTGAAGCATCTATAACAAGCATTATAATTGCTTTGGATTTCTTGCTTCTCAGCTGGTGACAGGCTGCAGTCAGACTCTAGGGTGAGGGGTGTCTTTCCCTCCCATGTCCTCATAACATCCCTGCCTTTCTAGCCAGCCTCAATAAGCACTTAGAAAATAACATGATATTTTGTTCATTTTTGAGGGTTTGATCTCAAATATGCTATTAAATGCTGCTTTGTTAAATGCTAAAAAGTCTGATATCATGATTTTTTAAATTAAGAGAATCATAATATTAAAGGACTGTTTAAAAGGGAATAAATACACCCTAGGTAAATATTCCAATCACTTTATATAACACATTTAAAAAATGGAAACCAGATACAATCAATTATTTTCTTAAAACCACATACACATAGTAACATATTCCATTAAATATGCTTCCTCAAGTCCATATAGACATACACTCATTGCACATCTTAACACAGAGATAAACATGTTGAGAAAATAATTGGTAGAATTTAGGGTGAAAGTTCTTACAAGATACTAAAAAAAAAAAAGCCACTTGAATGACTACAACTGGAAGTTCAGAAAGAGTTTTCAAATAAGACCATTTGAGAAATAAAGAGGAAGATCTAGACACAATCAGCCTAAACAGGGTTAGACAATCTGTCTTTAAAAGACAAAGATTCTCTCAGAAGAGCAAGCTTTGCATGAATCCTGATCACATAGATTTACACATCCAATTAAACACCAATATCGATCAGACGTATGCGAGGTTAAGCATGAAAAATAAAATAAGCAGAGATCCAATGTCAAATATAATCACTGTTCATGCAAAAACAGTCAGAAGGAACAGACAGTGCAGGCCAGGGGTTCTCTGCTCATATACTACAATATGGTTTCACTGAATTCCTTCAGCTATTCAAATAGTATAGCTAATTCCCTGAGTTTTTGTGATTCCATGTTAATCACCCTATCTTCTGGCTAATATATATTTTCTGTCAAGTATTGTAATAAACTGTCTATCCCAGGGTTTTAAGTGCTCTCTGTTTATACTAACCTCTCCTGTTTGTTTTGAATTATAAGTTGATATTCAAATTCAACAGTTCATGTAATTCATCCAAAAGGAAAGATGTTGGCCAGGGCACTCAAAAGTTAACTACTTTAACAGACTTTATCCTACAAAATAGCATATATCTGACTTTAATGACATAATTAGGGAATGATCAATATTTATTGGCCTTTGTGTGTTAACCCATTGGGTTATAGGGTATGAAGAAATGGAAGGGCAATTCTTGGTCACCTCCGATGTTTACTGACTGAGGTGAAACTGAACTAGCTATTGTCTTCCTGGCGCCATCATGTTGCTGATAGAAATTAGGAGCAAGGAAGTCCCTTTTTATAGGCAGGTAGTCAGTTTATAGGCTAAAGGAGAACAGAATATATATGTTCTAGAGGAGCCAGAGCCATCTCTGAGAACACCATGGTTTCAAGACGAACTTAACACAATGGATGAGCTAAGGGACTAACCCCTCCCCCGAAAAGAAACAAAGCAAAACAAAAAAAAACCTGACTCAAGAAGTCCACAAACACCAACCTTTGTTCTTTTTACTTTCTGGTTTTTCTTCCTCCTTGGCAGTTTTCCATGGGCCTTTTCCCCTTTATGGACTTTCTGAGCCTGTGCTCTTTCATATGACCCTTCAGACAATCAGAATTCTTCTCCTCTTGCAGAGGTCCCATGTGGGTTCCCAGGACCCACATGACTAACAACTGTCTATTATTCCAGTTCCAGCACATCCAATGCCCTTTTCTGATCTCTGTGGGCATTGTAGGACATGGGCACACTTATGTACCTGCAGACAATACACTCATACACATTGTCCTAGTTTGTTTCTTCACTGCTGTGACAAAACACTCTGACCATTACCATCTTGGGGAGGAAAGGGTTTATTTAGCTTACATATCCTGGGTCACAGTTCATCCAGGATCCCAGGGTAGGAACTCAGGGCAGGAACCTGGAGGCAGGAGTTGGAGCACAGACCATGGAGGAATGCTGCTTACTGGCTTGCTCCCTTGGCTCCTGCTCAGCCTGTTTTCTTATGCAACACAGGTCCACCTGCCCAGGGGTGGCACCACCCACACTGGGCTGGGCCCTCCCTCATCACTCATCAAGAAGATGCCCTTCAGACATGGCCACAGAGGCAATTCCCCGATTGAGGCTCCCTCAACCCAGGTGTGTCAAGTTGACACTAAAGTTATCCAGCACACACATAAAATAAAAATAATAAAATACCTTTAAAATGATTATTTATTATTTGACTTAATGGTCAGAATTTTACTCTAAAGTTTAATAGAATGAGCCAGGACTATGGTTTAGAATTGAGTCACATACCATAGGAATGTCCAAGATGGAATCATATATTCAAATTTTATAGTCTAAGAAGATAGCTTTGAAAATGGTAAGTCAGCCTTATATAGTGCTCTCAGGTTTCAAACACTTTGTTCCACCTTTGCTATTCCAAAGGTAAACAACCTCTGGACAGAGAATCTCACTGGAATATGTCACTACAGCAGCCAAGCAGCACCTTTGGAGAAGGCTGCCTTAGCAAGACTTGGTTTTCTCTAGCCATTGGCTCATGCCTCATCTTCCTGCTCTTTCTAACTTTTATAGGAATATCATTGGATTAATTACTTTTCTGTTGCTGTGATAAAACGCTCACCAAAGCAATTTACAGAAGGAAGAGTTTACTCAAGCTTATGATTCCAGGGGAATTAGAGTTTGTCATGGCAGGGAGGCATGGCAGCAGAGGTGGCTGGAGTTGGAGCAGAAGCTAAGCTCTCACATCTTCAAGCAGGCACAGGAGGCAGAAAGTAACTGGAAATCTGGCAAGGCTTAAGAACTCTCTAAGCATGCTTTCCCTCCCCACCCTCACCCCATGATATGCTTCCTCCTGCATGGTCATACCTTCTCAGATATCTCAAAACAGCACCACCAACTGGGAACAAATTGTCCAAATACTTGGAACCTATGGGGGGCATTCTCATTCAAACCACCACATCAGTTATTTGTGTTCTTTCACAAGATTTTATGATGAGCCACAATATGTTTTTACAGGGAGTTGAATTTTCCTTTAAAACAGAAAAAAGTACAAAGAATAAAGCTATTGTTTTCTTAATTCCTAGAGAACTAATATAATAATATTTTGTTTTATATATTCTGTAGAAATGCTTAAAAAGTTTATTTTAGATGTTATTAAAAGGAAGATTATTTCTCCTAAATCAGGTTTTGAAATAAAATGCTATGGTTATGAGATGAGTGATACAGTCCATGGTTTTTCTACACCAAAATATTCTGTTTGGAAAAAACAAATTATGTTCTCATGATGTTGAAGTCTGGAGAAATGACATGGGTCTAATTCTCTAATTTTACACACAGGCTTGTGCTTACAACGTGAAGAGAATATTTAATTTCAGAAAAACTAGGCAGAAAACTTACTGTAGGAGGGTCTGCAATTGCATTTAGAGCCAAGGAGAGACCAGGAAAGCCTTAAGGTATGTCCGAATCTGTGGATTATTCTCAGTTGAGCAAACAATCACCTATTGGCTAGCCTGGGCAATATTTATTTGTTTCATTCTTCTTGGGGGACCTATCTAAGACACAGTATGGGCCCTACTGTAGACACACGTTATCCACATTCAGATCAATAGCACCCAGACTTCAAGTGCTATCAGTAACTGACCCAGTGGTGGCCTGTATATTGTACTTCTAAAATCAAGGCCTAAGATTGTTTACGAAACAGTGACATTACTTTAAAATAGAGACTAAAGTTACAAATCACATTACTATAGAAATTTGGAATATTCTCATAAATATCAATTAAGGAAATTCTGAATATAGGAAGTCTTTCTATTAATAAGCTTTCTAATTGGAACTCCAATTGTGTTATTATCCACTCCAAGGATAATAATTAATGAACCTATTGCTAAATTTTTCTTTTTAAAATGTAGAGACTGTTTTGTTCAGTTAATAGCTATTTATTAAGTACCTACTGTGTGCCATTTACCTACAACTGGGCTAAGCACGTCCATTTCCCAAATAAACTTTACTTGATACATTTTGCTGATAGAGTACCAAGCTGCCGGGTGTCAGCAGGGGTCTCATCACCAGGCTTCCTGGTAATCACTCTTGATTGATGGCTATCCCAGCTCTCCTTAAAGACATCCTAGGGTAAAATGCCTATGTACTCATTAGCAAATTCTATCTCTACAGAGTAATCCCTAAGGACAAATGAAGTCATAAGCCAAAATCAGTTCTGTTTAATTTTATAATCTTCTAATTTTTAAGTACTAAACTCTTAATGTGCATTCAGGACTGAATGCAGCTCAAGTCTTAGCTACATTTTTTTCTGTATTTACGTGACATACATATGTTTATGTGGGTATGTGAGTGAATAGATACATGAAGGATAGAGATTTATTTGACTGTCTTCTTCAACCACTGTCCACATTATTTTGGGCATTATCTCTCACTGAACCCGGAGCCCACAGAGCTGGGGAGACTGTATCCAGGGTCCTACCTGTATCTGTTTGCTTCTGCTAGTGCTGGGATTACGGACATATACTGCTTTACCTGGCTATTCACAAGAGTGCTAGGGATCTAAACTCAGCAACCCCTTGTGTGGCAAGCACTTTACTTACTGAGCCATCTCCCTGGCCCCTCACAATTCTCTTTTCTTTTTATCCCCCCTTTCATGTTTCAAAGAAAGATGCAGCCTTTTTCTCTCTAGTAGTAATCTGTTCTCTTCTAACTACCACATTCATTTTTATATATTTCGTACTATTTTTTTTTCCTTTTTCTCCTATATTAGTTGGTCTTTCTCTTCAATACATAACTGTTTCTCCCTTATTAAAAGTTATGTTGAACGTGTGAGAGTTCTATTCATAATACTGTCAAAAAATAATCCCACAATAGACTTTTGTTTTTGTTATATATCATTATGAATTCTTTGTGAATTTCTTGCAATGTATTTTGATCGTATTCACCTCCCACTCCTCCCTCTAACTCCTCCCACATGCACCCCTACCTTTTCTACCCTCCCAACTTTGTTTCTTCTTTTTCATTTATTTTCCTTTTAACTTTTTTTGTAATTCCTCAAGCCCAATAGTGCTGCCTATACACTCATGGGTGTGGTGCCATCCACTTGATCCTGACTGACCTACCAATTACCATGTCCTTAAAGAAAACTGACTCTCCCTCCCCCAGAAACCATCAACTGTCAATAATTCCTTAGCTAGGAGTAGAGGCTCATGGACCTCTTACCACATTATTAGAGTAACAAAAAGTCCTATAAGAGTCAAGAATATAAAACCTCTGGTCTGGCTAAAGATTTACCTTTCTGGTTGCACTGGACAATCACCTGCTCATAGGACCACCCCTATGAAGGTAGGTTTACCTTAAGTCATGCTAAATAGATGGGAGGAATACCTAGTGCATCAATGAGATGGTGAACATTTCCTACCTGTAATCTCTGCCTCCTAATGTTTCTGGAGCCAGCCACAGACATGTTAGCTCTCTATAAGTCAGCCCAGTCTCCTCCGTTCTTCAGAAAAACATGTATCTCTTTTTCTTCTTCGTATCCCTCTTCTAAGCATGCTTCCTCTAATGCTTTAGACTGGTGAAGCATCTTATATTTTTTTCCTTTTTCTCCCCACCATGTGGCTGTCAGTCAGGCCTCTCAGCATTTTCCCTTCTCCTCTCCATTCGCAACACAGGTGCTGAGATTTGCAGATTGGCTGCCCTGAGGATTTTTCTTTAAATTCCAATAAAATTGTCTTAAAGCTTCCAGTTGACTCCATTCTTAAATTCCTTTATGAATGAGGCTAAGAACCTCAAGAGGATGCTTTTTCACCCCTGTATTGCCATCTCTGTTGGAATGTTGACTGGCTTGATGTTGTGCAAGTTTTATGTGGCAACCACAGCTGCTGTGAGTCCATGGGTGCAGCGGTCCTGCCCTGTCCAGAAAACACTCTGTGACTGTGGTCCTCATTGACCTCTGGCTCTTACAATCTTTTTGCCTCTCTTTTTCAACAGCCCTGAGCCTTGGGGAGGGATGTGATGTAGATATCTCATTTAGTGATGAGCATTCCACAGATTCTTATCCTCTATACATTGGCTTGTTGTGAGATTCTGCATAACCACAATCCCTGCACAAAGAAAAGTTCTCAGATGAGGTCTGAGAGATGCAGGAATCTATAGGTATAGAGATGCAAATTTAGAGGGCAGTTTGATACTATGTCTATTTATCAAAATGATAGTAGTAATTTCACTTCTGGGGCCTATGAGCTCCCCAACCATGGTTCCTTGATCAGATTTATAATACCAGGCATATGTTTTCTCCTGTGGAGCAAGCCTTAAGTCCAATCAGAAAGAGGTTAGTTACTCCTATAATGTTCTTTCCACAATTGCACCCATGGGCATATCTTGCTACTCAGTACTTATTGTAGTCTACATGGTTCACAGCTGGGTAAGACTGCTGATTACTAACCCAAGCAGCCTGAATAGCACTTTACAGTGTTATGAAACCTAGACAATTAGAGGAAGCTTCCTGGTCAGTACCAACTTGATTTTTCCATGTCCTGTGACAAAAGTGCATGATGTCTTCAGCAGTAGCGTTCAACCACCAAGTTCTCATGGGCAATAAGGAGAGCAGTAGCAGTAGCCTTCTGCTTTGAATTCCCAGTCTTTCCATGCTTACCAGCTTACTTGCCCTTCTCTTCCATTCACTATTTAACTTCAGTGACCAGATACCATTTCTGACCCCATATAGAAATTGTTCTATCTAAAACTCATTAAAGGCTAACTGCAAGATCTACAAGTCTCTTATCTGCAGACTAATTTAATATATAAGATATTTAAAACTACTGACAACTCCTAACACTCTAAGCAGTGTTCTTCCTATTTATTTATTTATTTATTTATTCATTTATTTAGACATTTAGCTTTATTGTAACAAAGCAACTTGTACACTTTTAACATTTAAAACTAGGCATCAATTCTCTCCAGTGAAAACAAAAAATTTAAACAGTGAACAAAATTACAATAGAGAATGTCAATTCTAAATAGAATCCTGCAAGTTCTGCAGATTCTCCCCCTGAGGAGCAGGGCTCAAGGCACCATGAGGAGAGAAGTTTATCTTCAAAGTGTCATCTTACACTGCAAGGATGTCCATTAAACACCACAACTAACATGCCAAAGAAGAAGTCAGGTTGTCAAAATGCCCATTTAACCTACCCAAACATCGCAAACCCACCCTTTGCTGATTTTCTATACCCATTTTTCTTTTTATTAAACAAGAGAGGAGACAGGTGCATGGTAGTTTATGCTAACTGTCCATATTCACATAGACACACAGTGTAATCTCTGAGCCCAATATACTGAGAAAGGAGTGGAAAAGCTAGAATTCTATGTACTACCACACAGGGGCCAGCACCCCAGCTTCCAGCAGAACAAGGGAGCAGGAGGCTTTTCGGTATTCCCACAGAGCACAGTGGTGGTGTCTGTTCCACAGGTTTTAAGACAAGAAGGGATCAAAGTGAATTTAGAACAGAAGAGTGGAAGTTCTTTTCCCATTGTTCTTTGCTCAAGGTTATTTCCCCAAAATATGTTGAGAACTATCGTGTTGAGAAATGAGTCTTCAAAAATAGAGTGTCTGAGCACAAGAGGGTCAGGGGAAGGGGGAAGACTACAACTTGCTCTCAAGGACTGGAGAAAATGAAAACAGAAAAAGAATTTTTTTAAAAAAGAATGTTGGAATCCATCAGTGTTCTTTTCCTTGAGTCATCATCTCCTTCATCCTCCTCTCCTTCCTCTCCTTCATCATCTTCTTCACTTTCATCCTCAAGCCCTCTTCAATATCTTCCAGTCCTTCATCATCATCATCATCATCATCATCATCACCATCAGCATCAGCTTCCTATTCTTCTTCATCATCCATATCAGGAACCAAGTAGTACTGCAAGGGATTTGGCCAGATGTCGTCTTTGGTGACCTCTCCTAATTCATCTGCCCCTGCTTCAGAATGGTCAGTGAACCAGGTGAAGACACTCTGGTTTTTCATGCTGCCTCTTCCTGCTGGCTTTATTCTATGTTTGACTTGAGCATTTCATCAAATCCTTTCCAGATTTCCATTTGATTTCAGTGGACTTTGAAGATGGATCACAGCTCTCATTCAGATGAAATTCCTTGGAGAGAACTTTATTTTCAAATAAAGATTTCCTTCAAAATAAAAATCTATTCTGTAAAATTTTATATCTTCAAGTTCTGTCACTTCAACTCTGGTCAAATAATGCAGTGCCTCTTCATCCTCCTCCCGAAGCAGTGCAGACACTTGTGGGTGGTTGACAAATGCTGTTACCCCAAAATTTGGGACTTGGGCGATCAAGTCTGAGCCCTTCTGAAAAAAATGGTTGGCAGAGTTTGTTATATTTCTGTTCTGCTTTCAAGATTTCCTCACTGGCTTGTTTGTTAAGCCTGTCTATTTCATTTTGAACTTCATCAGTATGTTCAATTGCTTCTTGTCTTTTTCTATGGGCTCATCAGCTCTGTCATGGTTGGAGCTGAGATCCTTACTGACTGCCTCCTTAAGGAGGGACAGGAAGCAGAGAGCTAGAGCCTGCGCACACGCCCCGCCCCCCTGTTCTTACTGTTTAAAACAAAATGAAGCATTTTTCTTTAAACTTATGACTTGTGAGAATGGGGTTATTTTTGTTTTTGTTTTGGATTTTATGACTACTTGCTCTTGTTGTGGTTGTGGATAGTCTTTATGGATGATTACATGAACATTCATGGGTTAGTACTAAGTTATAGATAATTTCTATAACCCAATGCCTACCATTACTACTCAGCAAGCTTTAAGTGCTTCCTGAATTTACCCTCAGTGAACTGAGTATGTGAACTTATCAAATTGTTAGACTTCTCTGTTTTCTCATATGCAAAAGATGAGGTACTTTGTTTTTGGTTTTTTAATCTTGTACTAAAGATGTCTGTGTTCTACTAATTTCCTCTCACTGGCCTTATACTTTACATGTCAATACCAAAGTTATTTCAAGAGTGTCCTTTCTCAAACACAAATACTACCATTGTTTCTGTGTATAAATTGCATTTTTTCTCTAATGATCATCACACAATTTTCATAATTTGCATCTTCAGTCATCAATAATCTTATCCTTGATGTTTCAGCACTACAGATTACCACTGGCTGACAATAGACCTCTACCAACCTCTTCACATGCACCCAAGTATACATCCAATGCCTCAAATATGTCAAATTGCTTTAAATGTCCTTGTATCTACTGTCTCTGATTCCTATGCCATATCTCTGTCTTCCTATGAATTCTGTAGCTCTTGTGGTAAACTGTTCTACATAAGATCTCTCTTGTTCTTTAACTGCGTCAAAAGCACACTGTGTTACCCTTCCTTACCAGGTTTCAGGAGTTCCATTGGCTCTATTGCCATCACACCCTAAAGGAAAAGTTGTGACCCATTGGCCATCATCACTAAAGGTGCCCCAATGTGACAGAAAACTATTCCATCCTTCTAATTTGTCACTGGACAATTATTGAAGACATTTCTTAATTATCAATGGACAATTATTAGGCATATTTCTTTTCTATCTCTGAGACAGTAACAGAATTAATCTTTGTTCTTGTATGAGGAAACACAAAGTGAAACCTCATATTTAAATTCACTCCTTTTCCTTTGTCATGTGGCTTATTCCTGTTTATTAGGTATATCCCTCAAATAAACTACATGGCATGAGTTCCTTGAAAGTCAAAACTACTCCTATGTGTCCCAATAAGTAGCATAGTAATTAGAGAAGGGGTATTGAATTATTCGAGTTGAATAAATTACATTGTTTTGATATAATGGCATTTGATTGAAAAAATGAGGCATTGTTCTGATATAATTCTGATATAATTCTTGATATAATCAAGAATTCCTTATATTGGACTTTAAGTGAAGAAAATCCTTTAGCTTGAGACTAATAATAGAACATACACATGACCATTTATGAATATACACATAGGCATCCTGTGGCTAATATGTATTATACAGAAAGGAATATTATTTATAATATTCTTCAGAGCCAGGCAGAGGAGGAGGTGTTGCAAGTAGAGCAGGGGAGGGAAGAAGGGCCAAACTGACCGCCCCAGGACTGAAGTTGTGGTTTATCTAATTTCCCCTTACATAGCTCTGGAAACTTTTTAGAAGCCATGGAATCCAGAATTGCCTGCAAGAATCCCCTTTGGGATGAGAAACCTCAAACATGAGAATAGAGAATCATGTGCAAAGCCCCAAATCAATTATACATTCACAGGAATGAAGATAAAATGTATTGGGATTATGGAACCAGGAATGAGAGCCAGATTGTCAGGGATCAGCGCACACAGGAAGAACACGATTAAGACAAGCCAAAATATGAACAAAGTTGTTTTTAAAGGATGACAGTTATCAGAACCACTTGTAAAAAACGGAAAGTTGAGTGATTTCATTTCTTTTTAGGCTGAGGATACTTTAAAGAAATTGCCTGGCTAGCTGTACCAACAATATGCTTTCTAAGATTTCAGAGTTGTTCGTAATGTGTTTGGGAGGATTGAATAAAATCATATTTCTATAAATTAGTGTTCAAACATTATGCATTTAAGAATACTTGACTTTTATTATATTTTAGTGAATATACTTCATATGCTATGAGTTTTCAAAAACATAACTGCTTTCAAATGATTAGCACAGATACTGTTATGAGAATACAATACTTTTAGACATTTGCTTATTTACCATGTGCATGAGCATGTGTGTGCGTGCATGTGTGAACACACATGAAGATGTGCCTGTGCTACTGTGTGCATGTGGACATAGGAGAAGAACTTACAGCCTTCCATTCTTGCCTTCCAGCTTGCAGGTCCCAAGTACTAAACTCAAGTAGTCAGATTTGGTGTCAAGAACCTTTATCTGCTGAGATATCTTGACAGATCCCAAATTTCTATTTAATATAAGTAAGAAAATAGATACAGTGAAAAGTCAAAATCAAAGCACAGCCAAAAACAAGTGTTTTAACAATGGGAGAGTATTAGATGTCTTTAACCAAAGGACGTCAATATTGATGCACTCAATATTATTTTTAGTAAGTTTCTGTTTGGCAAGTGGCAATGGGTTGGGCTCAATTGGTTATTGCAGCAAAATATAAGGTAAACTTTTAGTAGCCATAAAAGTAAAACATTTTCCTTCAAAATTTGATTGCAAAACTTGACAAAATGTAGTAAAATGTGTCCAGCTATATATAAAAGCATTAAAACACCATGATCAAGCTTAAATTATTTAAAATTTGCAAGATTAATTTAATATAAATAAAATCACATAATATACCATATGTATTAGCTCCCTATTGATATAAGGTAAGATTTTGACCAAATCCATGGGAAATGAGCTTCCTTGTTGTTACTGATTTTGTTTGGGTTTTTGTTTTGCTTTGATTTGTGACTGGATTTTGCTATGCTGTCTAGATTGACCTTAAACTCCTAAGCCCATGAAATTCTCCTGTTTCAGTCTCATGGGAAAGGAGATCATGTGCAGGTACCACTGGATGCAACATGTACATATATTGGGGTCTAGTCAGCAACTTATGAAAGTCCTCCCTCTGATTCTAAAATGAAAAATCTCACATGCAAAACATATCTACTATATCACAACGTGCCCATTACAGTATCAGCTCATGTGCACTGTCTCTCTTAAAACTTATCTGCTCAGAAACCCCAAATCATAACCCAAACCATCTGACTAGTAATGAGTGTCTGAGATAAATCTGTTTTGAATAGGTGATGGAGCATTTCTATCTGTGTCTCTGTATAACTAGAATAAAAGTGATTTTCTCTTTAAGATGAAAGGGTTGAAATGCATGGAGAAACAGTTATACCCAATTCCAAAAGGAGACGATAAAAGGACAAACGAAATCACTTGTTTCCAGAAAATTTTAACTTTCACGAAGTGAGCATGATTAAGTTTCAAGGTATATAAAAAACTTTCTATTTGGAATTGACTTTTGTGCAGGGTGAAAGATAGGGGTTTAGTTTCATTCTTCTACAGGTGGAGATCCAGTTTTGCCAGCACCATTTGTGAACATGCTGTCTTTCCTGAAACTGTTAGAAGAAAACATTGGGAAAAACCTACAAGATATAGGTATAGGAAAGGATTTTCTAAACCAGACATCAATTGCCCAGGAAACAAGGTCAAGAATTAACAAATGGGACCTCATTAATCTAAAACGTTTCTGTTTATCAAAGGAGGCAACCAGGGAAGTGAACAGAAAACTCACAGAATGGGACAAAATTTTCACCAGTGACACACCCAACAGAGGTTTAAATCCAGAATATATAACGAACTCAAAAAACAGATAATCAAGACAAGAAGCAACCCAATTAAAAAATGGGCTAAGGAGCTGAACAGAGTTCTCAGAAGAAGTAAAGATGGCTATGAAACATCTTAAAAGATGTTCAACATCACTAAAAATTAGGGAAATGCAAATTACAACCACTTTAAGATTTCATTTTACCCGAGTCAGACAGGCTAAGATCAAGAGAACAAATAATACCAAACGTTGGAGAGGACGTAGGGAAAGGGGAACACTCATCCACTGCTGTTGGGGCTGCAAACTTGTTCAAACTCTACAGAAAGCAGTATGGCAAACTCTTTAAAACTACAAATGAACCTACCATTTGACAAGTTATACGACTCCTTGGCATATACCCAAAGAACTCGTCCTATTGCAGAGGCCCTTGTATATCCATGTTTGTTGCTGCCCTTTTCACAATAGCTAAGAGATGGAAGCAACCTAAGTGTCCCTCAGTTGATGAGTGGATAATTGAAATGTGGTTCATATATACGATGGAGTTTTACTCAACAGTAAAGAAAGATGAAATCATGAAATTTGCAGGTAAATGGATGGATCTAGAAACTGTTATACTAAGTGAAGTAACACAGACTCAGAAAAAAAATCGACATATGTTCTCCCTCATATGTGGATCCTAGAACCAAGCCCTGATAAGTGAGTATGTATCCAGACATAACCATAGGAACCAGGAGCCGGCTAAAAACACTGGTTGTTCTTGCAGAAGACCTGAATTTGAATCCCAGCACCCACATGGCAGCTAAGAACTGTCCATAACTCCACTTCCAGGGGATCCAATTGCCTCTTCTGTCTTCCAAGGGCATTGCACGACATGGGTGCACTTACCTACATCCAGGCAAAACACACACAGAAAAATAATAACTAAAAATTTTTTTAAAAAATTTTTAAAAATTGGGTTAGTTTAAGGGACGGGGGAGGGAAGGGTATACAAGGAACCTAGGGGATAAAGGGAAAGAAGGAGCTCAAGAGAGGACTGTAGGAGAAAGGTATTAGTAGGGGAGAAAGGGGGAAAAGGGGACCCCTTAAGTGGAAAAACAATGATGGAGGGGTGAGACAATGGGAGAGATAAGTAATGCTTATCTGGTTTTGAAAACCAGAGGGAACCATATTACTCCTGCAACCTACTGACAAATTATACATAGCAGATCAAGAAATATATGTCTAGGTAAGGTTTATCAGAGAACAATTGGTCTTTGCCCAAGATTTAGCTACATAACCTTCTTGGATGTTTAACAGACATACTTTGAGGCCTATAATAATTTGGTCAGAGGGACATAAAGGACAGTTTTGCTCCTTGTCTTCCTAGGCCAACTAGTTCCAGGGGACTATGAGCATCTCTCAAAATGTGTGTGTGTGTGTGTGTGTGTGTGTGTGTGTGTCACAGAGAACATCCCAAACCATCTTATTCAACTATACACCCACTTCCCAGATCGTACCCTCCCATAGCCTCCCTCCCCTGACTAGAGCCCTTATACTCTGATATCCCTGCTACCGTCTGCCGTTGTAATGAAATGCTTCGTCTAAGTATGTGGTTAATGAATAAATTATTTTTAAAAATAATAAATACAAATATTAAAAAAACTTTCTATTGATTGCTATAAATAACAAGAATAAATCAAAAATTTACTTAGAAATCTTCTCATTCTACTTTTCTAACAACTCTTAAGCCAGAGTTCAACTAGGATTTCTGCCACCAGAGAACAAGGGTTTCTTACATTCTGTCTTCAAAACCATGCCTCTCATTTCCTTCTGAGTACTTAATCTGAATCACCCTGAACATTCATATTTCTATCAAGAGTATATTTATGACTATTTAAATATTCTTTATGACAATATAGGGGTTTTCCCACTGTCCTCACTTAATTTTGAGTTCTTACTAAGATCTTTAGCTTTTAATAGCCAATTTATATAAGGGAAACCAGAACTTCCATCATGCATATGGTAATTCTTCTCATCCTGTTCTCTGCCCAATTTAACTTTGTAAATACTTGTTATAATGAGTAGCACTTCATTTTCGGTGACCACGATATGCTTAGCTACTTTTTTTTCTTTATATATAACAGGGTCCCAGTTTCCAGGGACCAAATGTGGATATCATTTCATGTCACTATTTAGCCTGTCACATCATATTAATAAAGAGAGAAAGCACTTATTACTGCAATAACTTAAAAATATTTACACTTCCAGGATGATAAAAAATAAACACTTTCATAATAAAAACTTTCAATAATCTATAAATAGAAATGCATCTCTCCAGTCTGATAATATATATCTGTAAAACCTTCTAAGATAATCCACTTTACCTAGTGTAGTAAGTCTGAATGCTTTCCTTTAACAATGAAAATAATCTAGGATACTTGTTTTCACTACTTCTATTCAGTTATATACTTGACATTCTTAGTATAATGCAATCTCAAATCTTAATAATCATAAAAGATTAAAAAAGAAGTAGAGTTTTATAAATTACACGTTTACGCTTACAGGAGTTCTAAGGAATACAGACAGCTACTCTTAGAGCTAAGAAACTACCTAGTGAAGCGAAGGATTCAAAGGTCAGTACACAGAACTAAACTGTATTCAGCATTCTAAAAATGAACCATGTAAAAGTAAAATTATGAAAAACTATTCACAATAGTATAAAAATAAAATGCCTAGAAATAAAGTTAACATTAAGAATTATATGATTTGTCAAGTGAAAGTACAAAATACTGCTGAGTCAAATTAAGGATGTGAATAAATAGGGACAGCACTATAATTCCAAATATCTTCTGCACCCGCACATGAAGCCTGCTTGCCTCACCTGGCTCAAGCATACCGCCATATGTGGACTGCCTCCACCACCCTGTGACACACAGCAACCATCTTCTCTCTTGCACCTAGCAGCTCATGCTGACTGCCTTGCCCTGTCACAGAGAAGATCCATCTAGTCCAGATCAAAGCAACTGATTAGATAATGTCCAATGCATTCAGGAAGAGAAGATCCAAAAGAAATATGAAGAGAAGGAATGGTTAACACTCACTAAAATTAATACCTTTTTTAAATTACAAGTACATTCAGCAAATCCAGTAGTTTAATAATTATTTATTCAATATTGATGATATAAATCTGGAATAGTGTATGTAATACAAGACACCACCCTGTGAAAAACACACCAGTAACGGGATGGTGATTTGGATTTATTTTTCTTTGGAGTATTTTAAGGGAAGATATAAACTACCAAGTGTTTCAAAGCACATCATACAGAAAAAAGGGTACTATAATCATTTTTATATGGTATAACAACAAAATCAGTCACAATGGAAGACCCTAGGAATGAGAAACGGACTTAGATTTTCCTTTAAAACTCCATTTGGGGCTGGAAAGATGTCTCAGAGGTTGAGAGTGCTTGTTGTCTTGTGTAGTTCCTGGGTTCAGTTTCTAGAACTGAAGTCATGCAGCTCACAACCACCCATCATTCCAATCCCAGGGTATTCCCTGCCTTCTCTGACCTCCACACATATTGCATTCATGTACACATGCTCACATGTTTACAAACACCACACACACACAAATACAAATAAATCTTTAGAATAGAGCAGATAGTCATCTTCTGTGCTGTTGAAACACGTTGTTCTCAGGTGGCTGGTTGTTATTAATTTCTTTGGACATGAATTCTACAGTACATATGTTAAGAAACAATGTTTATAAATTCTTTTTTTTAATTTTATTTATTATTTTTATTTTATGTGTATGTGTGTATTGCCTGCATGTAGGTAAGTGCACCCGTGTCGTGCAATGCCTGTGGAGGTCAGAAGAGACTGTCGGATCCCCTGGGACTGGAGTTACAGACAGTTGTTAGCTGCCATATGGGTGCTGAGATTTGAACCCGGGTCTTCTGCAAGATCAACCAGTGTTCTTAACCGCTGAACCATCTCTCCAGCCCTGTTCATAAATTCTTGATTAAACTTGGAATATCTGAAAATTGAGGAGGCAGCACTGCTTCCTTAGTGGGTATCAGCTGCTGCTACTAACTGTTCCATGCTTTTCTGATAGCTAGATATGGCTCC
Organism: Nannospalax galili; assembly: GCF_000622305.1. Lineage (NCBI taxonomy): Eukaryota > Metazoa > Chordata > Mammalia > Rodentia > Spalacidae > Nannospalax > Nannospalax galili. The sequence goes on along the minus strand of NW_008329138.1, from coordinate 3,302,082 downwards.
TAAAATCATTTTCTCTACCATCAACAAAGTCCTGTACTTGATACCACACACCAACTTTAATCGATGGATCAGTTTATATGACTGTTGTAATGACAGCGTCCTTTGGTTGGCGGTACCAATACTTTTAATAAATTCTTTGATAGTGCCAATTGGTTGTAAAAAGATGACCAATTGTTTTCACAGATCTTCCATTTTCTTGACAAATGAAAAAAATCTGCATGCTTTCAAAAAATTCTAACATGATAAAAATACCTTCATGATGTTGTAGCTTTAAAAATATATTTAAAATATATGAAAATTTAAAGCACCTGCATTTGCATTCATTAACTTTCAGGTTGAATCAGTAATAAGAGCAATAATATGATGCAGAATCAATGAACTCAATTTAGCAATTCAGTCATAACTGAGAATTCTACATATGTCATACGTACAAACATGTCCAGTCTTTATATTAAAAAAAATCTTATTCTTGGAGTTGATCCCTACTTTTACTTTATAGCATAGTTTGGATAAATATAAAATCCAGCCAAGTACACTTATATAAATCAGACAGACCTCATAGGTTTTCACCATATGCACTGAGAAAGAAACAGGTTTACCAATTTATTCTGGCAAAGGGTTTGTGCTTGAACTCTTTGAAAGGAAGCAAGCAATATTAAAGGCGCTGTTTGGCAAGTCACGCTAATATTTGAGTCATTAAACGAGGATTTTTTTTTTCCTTAAGATTCATAATTTAAATGAGTCTGCAACCTGATTAGGTAGCATTAAAAATGAGCTTTTAGCTGCTAATAAGCTTCCCCCTGGTTACACAGCCTGTTGTTTTCCTGCGGCAAAGAGAAGAGGGAGCTGCATGAGCCACTGTTTGCAGTGCATGAATAAGATGACAAATGGAAAGAGGGCGTGGATGTTGATGAAGAACGTTTGATTAGCAATTGGCAGCATGAAAACTTCTGAATTATTTTGCAAATTTAAAGAAAGGTTACACATGCAGTTGGTGAGCAGAATTATAGACACAAAAATAGAATATCTGAAGAAGCAGACATTTTGTTTTCCTGCATGTCATTTGGGTATTTTTGCATCTCTTTATCTTTAATCAAAACTGGGGCTGGGATCTTGATACAAAGAAAACGGAGTTTGCTTGTATTCAGTTGGCCTTCAAGCAAATGTCACCAGTGGTTCCTCAGGCCACCCCTGTCTGGGATAACAGCGGGGTGTCAATAAGTATCAGAATACATAAGCTAAGTGCAAAACTTCACCAGACTGTGAGAACACACAGGGCACATATATGCTAATCTCCCAAATCTGCACACTTGATCCTCTTCATGTTTGAGGCAGGCATAGGGGATTCCACGCTAACTGGAGCTTTCTTTCTCTTCAGATACCCATAACTCACACAAATTTAAATCATATTGGTATTTTGCAGGGGAAAAAAGGGAGGGGCATTAACCAAGAATTGACTAAAACAGTGGGGATAAAAATGTCCCTAGTAACAAAGGGATCAGAGGTATTGGAGCCTTGCTGCTAGCCCACTGCCTCATCAAGGACTTGATCTCACGTTGCTGTTTCTGCAGGTCTGGCTTGAAATGCCATTTTCTTATGCTGCCATCGCAAAACACCAAAAGTAATGTGGCTTTTTAAAAAATGGGAAGTTATCTTTCATTCTTTTGGAATTAGTATGTCTGAAATCAAGTCATCAGCAGAGCTAAACTGCCCTTAGGGAAGAATCACTTCCTCTCTCTTTCTTGCTTCTGGGTTGGGGAACTCTTTGACCAGTCTTACAGCAGCGTCACTCTGCTCTCTGCTTATAGTTTCTTGGTGTTTCCCCTGGACTTCTCTGTGTGCCTAGGGATTTGCCTTCAAGTAACACATTTAGTCATCGTTTTAGTGCTGATACCACCCTATCTTAATGTTCTTACCTTTGCAAGGAACTTGTTTCCAATAAGGTCATAAAGATTACGACAGAACATGAATGTAGATGGCCATTATTCAACCAGTCTGCTTAGTCTCCCACTAACTCCCTCACATTAACAAAACAACCACCACTGAAGGGGTCAGCTTCTCAGCCCAACTAGACACAGGGTCACAAAAAGAGTCATCATTATTTGTTTTTTCATTTTCAGAATGAAGTTCTTGTTCATAGAAATTTCATTCATTTCTTCATGGATGTTAATGAAACATGGAGAGAAAATAACTTCCATGGCTTCCACTGAGTGTCCTAATGTGCTTTTCAGTTACTATGATTAAGTACTCTGATCATAAACAACTTACAGGAAGAAAAGATTGACTTGGCTTATACTTCCAGGTCACAATTCATCATTGAGGGAAGTCAGGTCAGGAACTCAAGGAGGAACTAAAACAAAACGAGGAGTAATGCTATGGGTTCACTAAGTGGCTTATACTCAGCTAGCTTCCTTATATTGGCCAGGTCCACCTGTGTGGGAATGGTACTGCCCAGAGTAATGACTTTGCTTTTGCCACCATTAGAAAATAAAGAACATGCTATCATTTTCATATTCTCAGTTAATAACCCCATATGCCTAAGTACGGGTCCCTACATTTACAGAAAACATTATTATCGACTGGATTATGTATTTATTGAAGTCTCAACCCACAGTCCCTCAAACAGTTGTTGGAGCCAAGAACTTTAAAGAGTGTGTTGATGAGCTGTAACTCAACATGATTAGCACCTTTGTAAGAAGAAATGAGGGACTGGAGAGATGACTCAACACTGGCTGCTCTTGCACAGGACCGGGGTTCAATTTTCAGCACCCACATGGTGGCTAACAGCCATCTGAAATTCTAGTTCCAGGGGAATTTGTCATCCTCTTCGGATCTCCACAGGCATCGCACAACACTGGTACACTTGCATAATGCAAGTGATCTTATACAGATAAAGTACAAATAATAAATAAAATATTTTTTAAAAAGGAAGAGATGAAGGTGTAGACATGCATACCACAGAGGAAAGACACGAGGACACAGAAGAAATGTCTGCAGCCCAAGGAGATGGGTTGAACTAAGAACCAAATGTGTAGACATCTTTATATTGGAGTTTCAGCCTCCAGAACTGAGAGAAAGTAAATGTCCGCTGTTTAAGCCACCCAATCTAAGATAGTTTGTTAAGGAAGTCCTAGCAAATTTACACAGAACATTTCATGAGTTCACAGGTTAAAGACTCATACTTTCTGTATGAAGCTAAGGGATTACTTAGAGCAGCGTCAACTAAGTTCCAGACTCTTTAATTTTTAGATCTGTTAACATACAAAGAGGCCCAAACACATATTTCTTCTCAATGATTTTGTAATTAAAGCATGTTCTTAATGTCTGTCTAATGCTACTTGCATGAAAGAACATGTTCTTAATATCTGTCTTACGCTACTTAAATGGAAATATTCTCTTGAGGTTCCTTTTTCTTCTTTCAATGGATTCGCGTTGTCTCCACTATACCACCTTCCATCCTGAGTGCTGCTGGGCCAGTGCTCAGTGCTCATTGACTTTGGCTAAAAGGATCTCTGGTAAAGTATGTAGATGTTCAGTGCAGAAGTTCAGGTATTATATTTCCTATTTGAATCTCTTTTATTTCCTGTAGAGTGTGTGTGTGTGTGTGTGTGTGTGCGTGTGTGTGCGTGTGTGCACATGTGTGTGCTGTGTGTGTGTGTGCGTGTGTGTGTGTTTGTGGTCTAATTTCTCATTGTCTTTCCCATATCATGTATTTATGCCATTTATTAAGTAGGGGTAATGAAAAGGCCTACTTTCTAGGCTTGTTAAGACTAAATGAAGTAAGAAGTGTCCGGTAAATGGAAGCCAGTCCTCATAGCACAATGTCCCCACTGTGTTGAAGGTGAACTTGACTGTGGAGCAGGGATGATATGTGGAATGGTAGGAATGACCATCTGTCTGTCCCCCCTCAGCTTGACTACAAATCATCACTGATTGTCTCATCCCCTGAGTTTTCCTGATGATATCTGTGGTTATGAGCGTACACATGTACCTCTCTTCTCACTCTGTGCCTATCTTTCTGTTTTCTTTCTCTTCCCACCCCATGCCTCTCTTCCTCCAGCTGCCATTTTCTTTTTCTTTCTGATGACTTACTCATTTGTTCAAAACCTCGTCATAGCGCCTTGCATAAAAAGGAATTGAGTCACAGTTACTGGCTTATTTAAACCATCAGTTGCTTCAATAGAAAGTAATGCACTATGACTGATTTGCAGTGAGTTTTCTGCCACCGTCGAGATTGCTATCAGATGGAATGTATAAATAACAGTATTTTCAGATGTGGTGACAGCTACAAGGGAACATGCCCTATGCAGCAAGAGGAGTGGTCTAGTCCATGGTCTGAGAGTTGACTGTCAAATATTAATAGTTGGGATATGACAGAGAGTGCAGGTATTCCAGTACAAAGCAAACCATGAGTGATGGCTTCACAGTGATATCGAGGCTGATGCAGCTGAGATAACAGAAAGACAATATTATGAATGAAGCCCAGGAAATGTCAGATAGAGCAAAAATGGCTGTGAGGTCAGACATGCCCCAACCCAGCAGGACTATGCAGGTCATACTTATGGTTTAATCTTTATCTAAAGTATAATTTAAGCTATCGTGCAATGACAACATATATGAGCCATCATATATGTAGTATGATGTAGTATATGTGATGTTTATATGAGAAGTGATGAGACAGCAGAGAGTGGTGTGCATAGGGAAGTCTGTTATGAGATCATAACATCTGAGGTGTTGAATGACTAGTAATATCCAGAAGGCTGGAGACTTGAGATAGATTTGAGATGAAGCTTCATTATTGTGGTGTTTGAACATCTCTGTACTTACAGTACAAGACTATTTGGAAGCGGTGCTTTTTACCAAGATAAAAAGGATAAACAAGCACACACACAAAAAAAATGATGAGAACATTTAGGATAACTATTAAGGGGTTTGTCAGTATAGATGGTAGATAGATAGATAGATATAGATAGATGATTGATAGATAGATAGATGATGATAGATAGATAAAGATATAGATAGATAGAATAGCGAGAGATAGGTAACTAGAAGATAAATGATAGGAGATAGATAGATGATAGATAGATAGATAGATAGATAGATAGATAGATAGATAGATAGATGTTCTCACAAAAGTGTAATGTTTTGGAAGTCAGAAGTTTGGAATATTTAGCATGGCAAAGAAAATATATTCAAGGTAGAATATTTAGCACTGTCTGAAATAGTTTTGATGGTGGGATTAGGTGCAAGGTGTACTTGGATTGGTATTTAGTGTATAATTAGACATCTTTTGACTTTTTTTCTGTATTACCACTAATCTACAAACTAGTACTAATATTACCCTCACTTAAATCTTATAACCCACCAACCAAACCCTAATCTGTTCTGCTTCCAAGTGTGCCAAGTCTATTTAGAAACACTGCATCGTTCCTTTGAATACCAGGTTGTTCCTAAATAGGTCAGACTAATGCATAAACAAATTATTTAAGAAATTCCACTGCACGCTGTTGTCTTTGAAAAGCTATACTAAATAAATAATTTAAAAATATGAGCTTCTCATTAGCAAATATGCCAGGATAGAAAATCCACGGTGTTTCATTTAAAAAATGTTAATTTTATTATCCTTAAAAAGTCAGTTAAAATGTCAGATATCATTGGTTTGGAAAGTATCCTTGATTTAAAATGAGAACATTGGCTCTTGAAACAAAAGGAAAAATAAGTTACATCTTCAGAATCTTCCCTTGGAGCTCCCTCCCGGAGGGCTCCTAGGGTGTTTGCATTTCCCTTCCCAAGTGGAGCTCAGCATTACACTATCATTTGCAAGGTGCTTGTTTGAGTTATCCGGAGCTGAATTCTGAGAACAAATCCATCATTTAAGTGTTATTGCTCTTTCTCTCTGGCTCTTCACTCCCCTTCCCAGCCTCTGCTAAGGCACTTCAACAGCTGTAATGAAGTGAATTTAAATTACCAGTTTGAGGTTAGCAAAAGACCTGACATGCACATGAAATACTCTTTTACCATTTCACTGAACTAATCATCCTAAAGGATATACTCTGACTTTCATAAGCTCTTACTTGGCTGTGATTTTCTTTTTCTTAAGACATCTGTGATTTACCTAAAGGAAATTTTAAAATATCAACAAAATAGCACAAAAATATTTTATTAATATATTTAATTGATAATTTAAAACTTATAGAAAATAGGGCTGGAGAAATGGCTCAGCACTTAAGGACACTGGCTGTTCTTGCAGAAGACCTGGGTTCAAATTCCAGCACCCACATGGCAGTTAACTGTAACTGCAGTTCCAAGGGATCCGACAGCCTCTTCTGTCCTCCGCGGGCATTGCATGACAGGGGTGCACTTACCTACATGCAGGCGTAACAGTCATACACATAAAATAAAAATAATATATAAAATATTAAAGAAAACTTATAGAAAATATAAAAATGCCTATCAGTCATGTGTTATAGTCCTCATCCTTTATATATTCACACATAAACTACACAGCGTTTTCTGTGACTATTAAACACAAGGTAACATGTGCAAAAATAATATAAAACACCACTTCTCAATCTACTCTTAATTGGCAAAGAATATCACACCAGTTCCAAAGCAATTTCCTGGTATTAAAAAATAAAAATTATAGTTTCTGAGTTTTAAAGATTAAGTTAAGAGAAAAAGAGAAGGAGTTAGGCTAGCCATTGCCAGCCTTAATTCCTCTACTCTTATGAGACCTTTGAAGACTGACATGATTAATAGTTAGCCAGATGGAGGCCAACTTGATGTTTCCTCAATGGTAAAGACTAGATCATGGTCCATAAGTAGTCCTGTTAGGTAAGTTGCCTTGCCATAGCTGTAACCCTAAAAGAACATCCCCACCCACTTACGGACACAGCTGAAAGATCTTTGGCCTTCCCTAAGAACACTGCTTCTGTAAAACTGAGCATATTCAGAGCAGTAGAAAAAGTTTCTCTACTCCATAGTAATATTTAAATAGAAAACAAGACAACAAGATTATCGAGTTCTTTGTTTTAAACAGATCATTGAAATAAATTTCCTTCATTAAAGGGAAAAGAGGAGAAGCAATCCAGGGCAAGTGATAATCAAAATGCTGGTTGCACATGAGAAAACACAAGGAAAAGCAGACATCTATTTCACTTACATTGGATTTATTTAAACATTTACAGAACAGTGACTTTTGTCTCTGGTAATCCACACGTTTCAGTTCAAATGAAGACTACTTTGAACATAGACCTTTTTCTTGACTTAGCTAGTAGGAAGCCTTGGAAAGTAACTGCCAAATTTCACTCTCCAACAGGAATGGATTCCAAGGTCCTTATTGCTCAGCACGCACTTCATCGCTCTTTAAGGTTTCTGTTACTCAATTATCAATGAAATTAAATATTCACAGTTTCCTCCATCTAGACCTAGGAAAGTTTGTTACACCACAAGAGAGGTGCATGCAAAGTTACTGTTAATTTCACATTTATTTGACCAAGAGTTAGCTTACCTGAGGCTTATGAAGTAGGAGTCATATATGCCAGTGGGATCAAGTGGCTTGTGTAATTTTCAGAAACCTGAGCTGGAAAGAAATGGCTACATGTATCTTCCAAATGCTTTCTGGCCAAAGTGACTATCTTCACAAAAATATTCAAAATTTAATGATAAAAGTATTATATTTATCATATTCCTTACCTGAAACTCATCAGAAGAAAGTGACTCATGGGTTCTTTGAAATTAAAAAAATAAAGGGAAAGACATTTTGGAAAGTTTAAAACTGTTTTCATTTCCACAGAATAGCCTTCCCTTGGAGACTTCATTTTGAGAAAATTGTCCTTTGGATAGTGTTCTTTTTTAAATGTTTTAATTATTATTTTTATTCTATGTATACGAGTGTATTTCCCACATATATGTGAGTGCACCCATGTCATGCAATGCCACAGAGATCAGAAGAGGATGTTGGATTTCCCTGGAACTGATGTTAAGGATGGTTCTTAGCCACCATGTGGGTACTGGGACTTGAACAAGGGTTCTTGGCCAAAGAAGCCAGTGCTCTTAACTGCTGAGCCATCTCTCTTGCCCCTGGGTAGTATTGTTACAGGTCCCCTTTTAAAAACAATAGTGTGTGTCTTAGAGCTGGGCATCTCTCAGACACTCACTCTCTGTGGGTGACCAGTTGTGGAATTCTGTAATAGTCTCCCTCTGTTGGAAAAAGAATCTCCTTTGGTGAGTGGTGACAGGTATGTTTGTCTGTAAATATAAGGATCCATATTTAGCCAACAATAAGAAATTACATTGCTCTAGGAATATGACAGAGGTAGGGTTTTCTCTAGGATCGATGACCTCTCCAGCCATGTCTATTTGGTATATTTACAGTGCCACACACAAGTTTCCTGCCACTGAGAGGGCTTTGAGTCCAATTAGGTAGCTGTTTATTACCCACAAGATAAAAAGTGTCACTTCAGCACTGCTATAGTTTGCTGTGCAGTCGTTGTGGTTGTTAGGCTTTAAAGCAGGGGTTAGACCATTGTTTGATTTTCTCCCTTATCAACTGGCGTAGTACCCTGTAGAACTATGAGAGCTAGTCTTCAGAGAGGAGGCTTCCAGGTCAGTTCTAGCTCCGTTGCTCCAGATCCTGCGTCCGAAGTATGTCCTGTTGTCTATAATGGAAAGTCTACATCTAAGTCTCATGGAACATAGCAGAACAGGGGTTAAAGAGAATACTAAGACATCCCTCAACTCTCACCAACAAAACTTCATCATACAACAGAGTGTGATGTACACAGAAGGTCACAACTGGCCAAAGTGTAGAGAATAAGAGACTGCAGAATGTATGTCCCTGGATAGGACTACTATATTAAACTTCACCCATCCATGGCTCAGGGACCATTGTGGAAGAGGGGGCAGAATGATTGCAAGAGCCAAGGTTGGTGCATGATCATAAAGAAACAAGAGTTTCTAGGCCTCTAGAACTTGCTCATATGAACTTAAAGCAATGGTGTCAGCATGCACAAGTCCCATGCAAACTCAAGCAGATAAAATCCCAGCATAGAATTGGGGAAATGGGCAGCAGGCCCCAACATTATCTGAGGAACTATTGACAGCTGATTACTGCTAGGTGAGGGAGTACTGATCTTTTTTAAGGGAGTGACTTTAGATATGCTGTCTAGACTCCAGTGGATGGACTTGCCCTGAGGGACATCTGGGTATACCATAGGCCCTAACATATATGACAGATTCCATAGGCCCTCCTAGGCCCTATGGAATCTATTCATATATTCTGTCATATATGTTAGGCCCTATGACTCCATAGAGCCTAACATATATGACAGAATATATGAAATCCAGTGTGGGCAGGTAATGGGAGAGTAAGGTTGGGAGAGGATGTCTAAATATGATTAAAATATATTGTATGAAAGGTACAAAAATTCATTAGAAAATTAATTGAAGGAAAAAAGTGTGATTGTCACCTGTTTTCCAATACCAATATCAGAGTGCCATTTCCATTCTCAGTAGTGTTTGTTTGAAGGACAGAAGTTAAAGTGACTATAAACACAGCTCTAACTCTGATGAAGTTAAAACACATCTCACTGCCTAGGACAAGCTTTGGGTGTGAATAGCACAGGTCTGGTCACTGTTCCAGATTAAGATGAAACTTTGGCTAATAAGACAAATGGAGAGACACCCTGAAGCCAACATTAATTGTGTCTTCCTGAAGATCAAGAGGAATTCTTAACTTGAGATAGAGAGTTGTGTAGCCCAAGTCACAACTGAGCCTTGATAGAAATAATTCAAGCCTAGAATGCTATTCAACTGTAGTGCCTATGTCACAACTGTCAGTTCATAGGAAATAGTTTGGGTTAGAGTCATTTCCAACCGTGAGGCTCTAGAGAAGTGGAGCTTTCTCAGCTGAGAATAACAAGACATCAGCCAGGGAGGAAGCAATAGGATTGTTTATTTTTTACTTACTTGTTCTTTGATGGGGCAGATTTTTGTGATCATCTTTACACACTGGTCTTTACTGATCTTTAGATGGGTAACAGCACAAGTAGTTTATGGCTTTAACACAATCCTGGTTCCTCACTGGGCATTTCAAGATTTGTGTTAGAGAAAAGAATAGAGAACAGTGAGTCTATGGGTTATATCATTTCAGACATTAAGCAAGAAATATTTGGGCAGCTTATATTTGTTATACAAATTTTGAATGTGCAGATAGACCCCCAAAGGAGAATGCATACTGTGCGTTTCTCATAAAATCAACATGCAAGCAAGAATTATCTTGTTATATTTCCATCAAGAGAAAAAACAGCAATCTTCCTATCAGAGAGCATGCTATTGGAAAAAGCTTATAAATACACATTTGGCCCTTTGTTATTCCTTGCAGACGGTAAGCCCTGGCACTCACAGAATCACCTGGGATTCTGGTAACTCCTGTGTATGGCTCTTCCTACTGGTGCCCATTGCCTAGAGTATCGGACTTCACACACCTCAGCATCTTCACTCTTATAGCCCCCACTGTGAACACAAGAACATCGGTGTACAGACTTTGAATTCACATATTCATTTGTACATCCAACACATCACAGAACAAAAGCACTGTGGGAAAACTATGCACACCTTACAACTCTTTTTGTCAGAGCACAGAGTCTGAAGAAATCTCCTTAAGGTCTTTCATCTGAAGTTTGTTCCCTAAATGTGCTCTACTTCTTGCTTCCTCTTGAACTCCTTTTGTTGCTTGTTTTGTACCTCATCTCCTTATTTATTCTTTGCTAAATTATAATTGCATAAAGAAATGACAAAAGGAAATAAATAGGAGTATGTTAAGAGTTGTAGAAGGTGATCATGGAACAATATAAACAGTCAATAACAAGGGAAATAATGAAAACTATTCCACTATTTATTAATTAATTTACATGGTTCATCTGTCAAGAAAGCTAAAGTCTCTTGAATTGTATTCAATGCATTCAAACATGAAATAAGGACAAATTCGGCTGGGAAACAAAGTGGTGTGAAGAAGATAAGCTTGAAGCAATCAGAACTGATGGAAACAGCTAATGAGAAAATTGATCTGTTTGCATGGTAGGGAAAGTGGAAATAATTTCTTTTACATTATACAAATCAAGTCTTCATAATTAGATTTGATGTAAATAGAGGTATAACATCATTGCATGGGACATTAGGCGGCATGAAAAATTACGTAAGTTGAAAATGTAAGTTCAGTTAAGAATACAGTTATCAATCTTATAAGACCAGGGACATTTTCATGATAACTAAAGAGAAGAGTCAATGATATATTTTCTGATTTAAAGTTCAAAGTAGCCTGTGAGAACAATAGAGAAAAATCTTTAGATCTAAATGCATTGATCCACTTGAATAAAATATAAGGAGTAAGCTAGCAAAATGCAGATTAAAATTTAAGTGCTTGGGGCTGGAGAGATGGCTCAGCAGTCAAGAACATTGGCTGTTCTTGCATAAGACCCAGGCTCGAATGCCAGCACCCACATGGCAGCTAACAATTGTCCATAATTGCAGTTCCAGAGGATCTGACAGCCTCTTCTGTCCTCCACAGGCATTGCACGAGATGGGTACACTTACCTACGTGCAGGCAATACACGCATACACATAAAAGAAAAAATAATAACAAATAAAATTTTAAAAAATTAAATGCTATTTTTGACATTTTATCCTAAATTTGTTATTGTGCATTTACTAGGTGCTAATTTATCATAAGCTGCAAAAGAAGGAGATGCTAGTGCTTTCCTGACAGTCTGAGGTGTTGTCATTTGATCATCAACTTACAGTTTCATTTACCTTGTATAAATAAATTTTTCAAAGGTATAGTGTGGGAAAATAATGAGGAATGTGACATTTTATGTTGTCTTTAGACCTGAACCCAAGAGGATAAGTAAATATACCTTAGTTTGTTTTTATTTTAGAGAAATAGTAATATAGTATAACTTATTTGATTTAAATCATGGCAATTAAAAATTGTAAAAAAGAAATTTCTTTAGAATTATCCTAGTCGTTTTCCCCACAGGTTCCATCTATTTATCATTTCTTTCTTCTCAGATTCAAATGCACCTTTAAATGTCCCATTTGAGATTATCAATTGTGTTTTTAAAGCATGGTCTTCTTTGTAGTAAATATGGTTTTGAACATTGTCAGTAGAGGGTGCTGGAGGGGCATCAGAGGAGGAAGGGGGTTTATTCTTCTGGATCTATTGTGCTACTTTTGCTGCCATACTCCTGCTCACAGAAAACCAGCACTGGGGATGGGTGGGCTACTGTAAGACCAAAGTTCTGTTCCCAGAATCACCTGCTAGGGATTTCCTGTATCAGTACTGCTCAGTCCAGCACCCCTGTCCAGACTGCATAAATTCCAAATGTGCGGCTAAATGCCAGCTGTAGCCTCACAGTGCTTCAGAAGCTTTATCTCTTTGTCATCAGAATGACAATAGAACTCCAGGCTTTCTCCGTGTAGTGGCCCTGACTCTGTGTGTCTGCCTGGCATTGTTGTCTTGCTTGTGTTGACCTCAGGAATGCTGCGCTCTGACTTTTACTCAACAGAATTTTTTGTCATTCAAGGACATTGAGTCTGGCCCTCTTGACTGAGCTCCCTTCTAAGTCTGTACTTACTCGGGTGTTTCCCTCTAGCCTATAGGACTTTTCCAAGTACTCCTTGACTTTTTCTGCTAGCCTAGTTCCCCAAGATCATCCCCAGTTTCCATGATTCTTGAGGAAGGCTTGGAACTCAGTGTATAGTCGTATTTGTGATTACAGTTTATCACAGTAAAATGACACAAGTAAAAATCAGATAAGAAAAAGCGAATTGATACAGGTTCAAAGTATAAGAGTTCCACTAATTTGAGCAACACTCTTAGTTAATTCTTCTAGCATTCAACAACATCTATGAAAGATTATCTAGCAGCAAAACTCACTAGAAACTCAATGGTTGGGCTTTTATGGACACTGGTCCCATAAGTAATTCACTGCCCAGCAGATATCCCAATTCCAGAGTTCCAGAAGGAAAGCAGGTGCTCTGTATTAAAGCATATTGTCTGCATAAGGAATTTAGGCATATTGAATGATTCTTATCAGAGAAGGATGGCAACATTTCTGAAGTTGAAATTCCCAGAAGCTATGGAAATAGTAACCTTGAAAGCAAGTTTTGCCAAGGGACGCGGTCTAAAGTATGCTGTGCTATCTTCTAGATATCTTACATATTTCAATTCATATTAAATTTCCTATACTGAAATAACTACTGTCCCTGTCTTTCAAATGGGCTTATACCAATATGCCTTGTAAAAATTTTGTGGATAGATATCAAATATTTCCAAGATAAAATAACTTTAACCTTCTCAGAAAACATTTAAAAATTTCTCCAGTTGAATTCTAAATATTATCAGAAATTTTTCTCATGACACTAAATAACAATTCAATTTAGACAATTTAGGAAAAGAAATCTGGACAGCTGGTAGCTAGGTTTATGTCTATACCCAAAAGTCATTTTAGACTAGAGCAAGTAAAAAAAGGAACAAGTGTGAAATCTGAAAAACATGTTCTTGTTTTTATGTGAAAAACTTTTCTTTGAACTATTTCGCTATATTTTGAATATTCAAATTATTTTAAAATATTCATTAAGGAAAAGGATTGGCTACTTTAAAATTCTATGAGCTTAAAAATGAGAGCTGGGAAAATGCTAAAACTGGAGATAGCAGAGGCAAAGTATATTTTACACATGTCCTAAGAAGCAGGTGGGGAACTGAAGAGGCAGCGCGAGCAGGAAGCTCATTCTGGGCGCTTTTGATAAGGCGAAGCCGCCATCCCGATCCAGGCTGCTTTGCTGGCCTTTCGGTTTTATTTACTTGGCTTCAGCAAATACTAAAGAGTAAAACTGAGTTGAAAGGCCATCTTTTTTTTTGGTCTGTGGATTTGAGATTTCTTCAATTCTTGGAAAGCAAAACAGAGGAATCCCTGACTAAAGGCTTTCTGGTAAGTACCTGGGAAAAGTTATGATTTCTTCATAACAGGATGAAGAAGACTAGCATAAGCCTCTCAGGTGTTGCAGAGTGGATGAAAAATAGAGGCCATCTATCAACAAATTCCCTCAAGGAAGTGTGTCCTGCTTGGACTTGGCTGGCAAAGAATAAAACAATTTGAGAAAGTGAATATGTTATACTTGAACCAACCTAACCCTATACAGGGCAGATACTGGAGATGGGAGAGATTAAGTTCTATGTCAGGAAACACAGTCAGCTGGAAAGGCTTCTGGTTAGCAGCAAGAGACAGAAAAGAGAGCTGATTGCTCTTGTGCCCAGAAGTGACTGCCGCTTTCATAGACGCCTTGGTCACATCAGAAAGAATATACATTAGAAAGTGTTGTTCTTGGTACAGGGAAATGGAATAGTACTGAAACACACAGGTACGTAGACTAAGTCACATTAAAATTACTGCATACCTGAAATAGCAGGGAGGACCTACCCTTCACACTCAGAATCATTCTTTTCTCACTCTATATTGTATAAACCCTTTAGAAGTCATTTTCATTATTATAGCTCCTGATTTACAGTGTTTATCTTCTGAAAATAAAGAACAGAATGGGTTTGCAAGTTTTGGCTTGACTATCTAAATTTGTTCCATAAGGTCAGATGCTTTAAATGCTGAATACAGAAGTTAGTGCCCTTCTCTTACCCCACTACAATTTGCTCCTTCTACAGTCTGGGCCATGACAATCTTGTTATCTTATAGCAGTGATTTAATTATGGCTTAAAATATAAGCCATTTGTCAAATTACAGATATGATTCACATGGTCTTGAGGTATCATTGTTTCATATCCTAGGTGATTCTGGACTCTAATTTTGAATTTACTGACATTTCATTCAGTGAAGACTATCTTGTCCAACAACCTGGCTTCCTTGAGTGTCATCACAAATGTGAACTGAGGCATTATTTTAATGTTGCCCTTGTATGTATGATGTATTATGATGATATATATTTCTTTGTGACGTTCTCACATTCACTATAGTTTTTATTTGTGGATTAAGAAGAAGGCAAACAAGGTAAATCTTCATAAATATCTTCCAAACATATCTTTATAAACAAAGACATTATGATTGTGGCATGGCTAGGCTTCATTGGACTAAACCTTGTTACTTCACTAACCTCTCTTTTCTTAACACTATTATATCTTCTCCCTTTTTTAGCCTCTTTTTATGAAGTGCTTGCATATATTTTCAATGTTTACCCCAAATGAAAACTCAAAACCTGAGCATGATGAATCTTTTCAATGAAGAATGCCATAGCATATTTCTTGCACTCCTAGGTGCTACCCTTAATTAAATGATGAATTGCTAAACTGTGTCAGACAGTGCTCACAGTTACTGAGACTCCTCAGCTGCATTTCACACAGACATCTGTAGAGGCAAAGGCTTCTAGTATTCTTATAGATTTTTTAATGTGAGTAAATATCTCAAATTTTTTCTACTTTGTACATGTTAGATTTTAAGTAATTTTAAGTCTGTCTTCATTAGTTCTTCTAATATATTTATTTATTTATTTACAGGTTCAATAAGCAATCTATCTATGTTCATTCAAAAGTACTTGATGAAGGTAAAAGACAGGACATTGAGTACCTGAAGACACCGCTCACCATATTGATACCACAGCAGTTTTTATGATGAATAAAGCAATTTGGGAAAGGACCTTAGGAACACAAGTTCCTATTATACATCAAAAGAGGCTATTCTATTGAATTTCTTAGTTGGTATTCATTTAACTTATTTATTAAACCACAAACTCTTTACTAAAAACATCCTTATCTGTGTTTTACACAAAGATATGAAAACTTTTGAAAAGATCATGATGAAGAAACCAAAATTCTAAGTATTGTGTATGGCTTTCTTTTTTTTACATACAATACAATGAAAATGAAAATAAGGAGTCTGGAATCTGACTTTGTTACTTTTGAAAAGTATGTGTCACAGAAATCCAATTACCCGAAAAATGTATCTCATGGGAGAACCACGTGAACACATGCTGGGGTAGTCACAGTGAAATTTATTTGATTTTCACACATAGCATTCGCTACTGAAAATAAAAGTAAAATGTAAGAATTATTCAATCAAGAATGAAATTTTGACATCACTCTAGAAATAATGAAACTAAGCGTGTGTTACTTTTCTTGTTGCTCTGACAAAGGTCCCAATAAACATATCATAAAGAAGGAACAGTTGATTTGAGTTTGAGAATAGTCTGTCATGCCAGAAAGTCCCGGAAGCAAGAAGGCGAGGTGGGTGGTCGCATTGCTTCCCAGCCAGGAAGCAGAGAGTGGTGAGGGCGCCCAGCCCAGCTCCTGCCCTCCCGTTATTCTGTGTGGAACTTCATCCAAGGAATGGCACTGCATATGAAGGGCGGGTCTTCTCTCTTAGGATCAACCCTTCTGGAAACACTCTCAGAGACACTCCCCAAAGCAAGTTTCCATGGTGATTCTAAATCCAGTCAAGTTGACAGTGAAGATTAATCACTCCATTATGATGTACTAGTTTATCGAATAAAATTTTTGCAGATATGTGGAAATAGCAGCTCTGTGATTTGGAAGCAAATTTGATCTTGTGTAATAGCAAAAAGGCAAGAAACATAGCTGGTAAAGAGTCAAGGAGGGCAGACTCCTATCGCAGAGAAAGACAGCCTGACTCTCAGTGCTGGTGCCAGGATTCAAACTTTGGCAAACTTCTTGATCCAGTGCGTCTCTGCATTGTTCTCCTGTAAGTAACTGGCCTCTCCCGTAGAAACAAAAGCCATGCATCTGTTTGGAAGGAACATGTAGGAGGAGGATCAGGTGATAAAGTGCTTGCTTTGCATGCTTGAATACTGAAGTTAGATCTCTAGAGCTCATATTAAAAAGAAAATCAGAGCAGGGTGATGTGCAGTGCTAATCCCAGCCGTGGGGAGGCAGAGGCAGGCAGATCTTTGGGATTCATTGACCAACCAGTTTTAAGCCTACTTGGTAGTTTCAGATTAGTAAGAGGCCTGGTCTCAAAAAACAAAGTGAATGGCACCTGAGGTCCTCCAGCATCCACATATATCAATACACACATGCACCTGCACCCAAAGGAACACACATACACACAAATATGCACTCACACATACACACACATAAATGACCTGTGTAATTAACACATTAGCCATCTGTTATCAGTTATCATAGCAATCGTTGTGAAGTAATCCTGTCAGCGCTTGCTGCAAATAAGATGCTGCCAACTCTTCTGAATAAGGGAATAGGGGAACCTAACGGTGGCTGAGTAATAGTTGCTGCTGATATTGGAAACAGCACATAAAGTTCCCGTGTATATAGATAATTAGATAGTGTAAACTGGGGTTGTTATCTATTAAGGATTATGCTTCCTGGGATTCTTTCCCGACAAAATGGCAGGACAATGCAAGAACTTTAAGTTGAAAATTAGGAGTTCTGAACATCAAGTTTTTAAATTATTTGGTAGATTCCTTTAGCTCACCATCTTTGGTATATTATTAGCTCACGATTTTTATTCTTAACTAGTAATGCACATGCTACATGTTTTCTTAGTTGTTTTATGAAATCCAACTTTTTGTGATGCTCATCTGTGGGTGTGAGTTTAAGTATAACCATAATTGATAGAAAAAGCCACCCAGATGTGGTAACTTGTGTAAATATTAATCATACAATGATAAATTTAGTTTGTTAACATTGAATAAATATTGATCATGTGTCAGGCATTATGCTAACCTAAAATTGTGATGCTTCTTTTCATCTTCAAAACAACTCTATTTAGTAATATTATTTCTCATTTTTTAGAAGACACTTTCAAGATCTGAATCACTAAGTAACCATTGCATGAGATAAACTGACCTAAAGACTTGAGGATTTGTATTTTCAACATGGTACATGTAGCAAGTTTACTAATAGAATTCAAATAGTACGTTTAAATTTTTTCAGCTCTAGTGAGGTACAATTGATTAATATTATGTATGTTGCAGTTGTACAACATGTTTTGTACACATTGAAATCATGCCAGTGAAGCTAATCATTATAAACAATTGCCTTATGTAGTTACCATCTTCATATGTTTCTCTCTCTGTACATCTCCATATTTGTATCTGTATGAAGAGAACACAAAAGACCTGCCTGCTTAGTAAATTTTTAGTATAAAGTTCATTATTTCGGGTATAGCAATCATGTAAATACAATGTCTCCAGAATTCAGTCATCTTGTAACTGAATTGTCCCTACGAAGAAACAGTTGGAAAGTTACTTTATATGAACTTCTAGCAATGATAACAGCATTCATAAGACCCATAAGACCCATGCAAGACAAAATCCCTGAATAGAAATGGAGAAGAGAAGATGCCCCAACACTAGCTGAAGAATTATTCCCAATCAGGAGGGAGAGAGAGAGAGAGAGAGAGAGAGAGAGAGAGAGAATGAATTCTACAGTAGCTTGAACCTGAATGATATTAAGATAAACAAGCCGTCACAGAAAATACTGGGTGATCTCACTTACACAGGGAATCTTAACAAGTTGAGCTCATCTAATTTATTATGTGTTTTATGTTCTTTTTTATAAGACTTGCCATTGTTCATACTAGTCTCACTTTTTTTCACAAAACAGCTGTCCCACAGAATTCTATTTGGTGCAAATATTACATTGTACCATGGTTAAATAATGCACAATGGGTGTGAGAGTGTGTGTGTGTGTGTGTGTGTGTGTGTGTGTGTATACTGTGACTTTGAAATGGGAAGATGTGACTGTGGAACTCAGTTTTTA
>NW_008329138.1:3267333-3283250 GCF_000622305.1 Nannospalax galili | reverse complement strand
TTTTTAATATTAAATATAATTTACTATAGATCAAGTTTTGGTGAGTATGAGTTGCTGAAAATTGAGATCAGGCCTTTGAAAATGCTAGACAGGTACACCACCACTGTGCCAAAACCTTAGCCCCAAAGGACATTTTCACTTTTTGAAGTGTGAGTGTGTGTGTGTGTGTGTGTGTGTGTGTGTGTGTGTGTATACTGTGACTTTGAAATGGGAAGATGTGACTGTGGAACTCAATTTTTAAATTTATTTTATTGTAAATTCAAATATTTAATATTTGTTTATTTTAATATTTAAATATCATTTACTATAGATTAAGTTTTGGTGAGTATGAGTTGCTGGAAATTGAGATGAGTCAGGCCTTTGAAAATGCTAGACAGGCACTCCACCACTGTGCCTAAACCCTTAGGCCCAACGGACTTTTCACTTTTCGAAGCAGATTCACTTGATCTAAAACTAAAACTTCAGATCTTATTTTTCTAGTAGAAAACAGTTGTTTAAAATAATATAATACCAAGAACCTCAATATGCAAGTCACAGAAATTCAAGCTGCTCTGGTCAGTATAACAAGGAGGGAAAGTACCTGATTGTATATCACAAGGAGAAGTCAGGAGCTGGTATCTCCTCTTGGCCCACCCCAAAGAGCCTTTAAGAAACCAGAAGACACTGAGAAGAATCACTTGAAAGTATTTCAGGAAAATGTTATTGGGGTCTTCATTTTCATGATTTCTTAAAGGCTTATAAAATTCATTTTATAATAATTAATTTAAAACATTCATAAAGAGATTACCACTGTGCTGTTTGCAGCAATACTAACATTAATAAAACGTAAGCCTTGACCTCATATAACTTACAATTCGGTTGACAGTCTTTCTTTCTTTCTTTCTTTCTTTCTTTCTTTCTTTCTTTCTTTCTTTCTTTTTCTTTTTTTTTTTTAATGAATCCAGGATTATAAATTCAGCCTGTTGAGTGTATAATGGAATGAAAGGGGAATTAAAACAAGAAAGAATTCTCACAAAACACATAATCACAGGCTGACTATTTTTCCCAGAGTTGGTGAGTTATGAAACCCAAGACCTTGCACATGCCAGGCAAAAACTTGCCCCTGAACTCCACCTGTCACCCCTAAAGCCTGGCTCGTGAAAGAAAAGGAACTAGGGAAGACAAGAGAAGGGAACATTCTTAAAATGAAGCTACCTGTGTTTCCTAAGGTACAGGTATTTGAAAAGATAAGTCTATTTACAATCTCCAAGGCATTTTAACTTTCTGATTGTGGGACTTAACTTCATGTTAATGATAATATTCATTTTCTGACTGAATGATAAATGGCTCCAAGGAAGGGGCCATAAAGAAACTATAAAGAAATTGACTACCTCTACTTGTTCTCTTTTTAGACTCTTTAGGATAGCTTTTTCAAACTAAAAAATAAATAAATAAATAAGTTCTACATTTTAGTCCCAGCTTTCAAAGAAATCTAGATAAACAGAAGGCAAATATGTGTTGCCCATGGAAGATCATGAGAGTTTCATGTAGACTTGTGGAGGCTAGAAAATCACAGGATTGGAAACCCATAATCATAAAAGAGCAATTTATTTGTTTGTGAATTGTGATTCATATTTTTCTTTATTTCTTTCTGACATAAGTGACTCTTTTGGTCAAATAATCATCTCACATTTTACAAAAGAATCTGGGAAAAACTAAGAAATCCTTATTTGTACTAAAAATTTCTGATGCTTTATAGATTAGCAGCTTCAAAAAGCAAGAAATACTCAGGAACTAACACTATTTGAAAAATGACATAGTTTTAGCCAATAAAGACTGATTCCTAACTAACTAATTTATTGAGTATTTGAATGAAGAGTAATGTGTTACAAGAAAGAAGGATCAAAACACAAGGAAAGACTCAATGTGCAGTGTACCAAGAGTAAGCAAACACCACAGACCAAGATTGGCTAGTTGAAAAAGGATCAAGGCCCAAGTGTTGCAGCCAAAGGTCATTTGGCAACAATGCCTAGGATTGCATTTTATGAAACATTGAAGAAATCTCATAGGACAAATCATCCGTAAATAGATAAGATGAGAGCTGCATGCTCACGGCAAAGCAAGCACACAGAACGACAGCTGCCAAGTGGGGGAAATCGCTCCTTTAAAAAGCAGCGTCTGCTCAAATTCTTATACAATGACTATAGCTCTAGCCTTTTCTCGGGTATTTTATATTAATGTTGACTTGACTTATTGTCCATAAATTTTCCTTTAACTTGACATAAATATATGGACTACAGACTAAGAACTCAGAGAGTGTTATGTCTTGATGTTCATAGGCATTCAGCTGATTTATTTTTGAAGGCTCAGCTATGTCTGTCTGATGGCGTATGCTACAATGATCAATGTGAATGAGATGTATTTCCTGACCAAGCCAATATAAAAAGCATGAAAGTAAAACATTGCAGAAGGGTAAAGTCATTTTTACTTCTGTTTGGAAAAAAAATACACTTTACTGCCTTTGACCTTTCACTGTTTTCTTGTGATTAGCCATTACTTCATCCAATTTTATAAAAAACAGTCACTCCGAAGTGGCATAAAATAAACCAGTATATCAAAGAGCAGATGAATGCATTCAGCAACACCAACCATATACCAGAAAAGGAAAATTTGCAGACTGTTGACTACAGTGTATCATTGGTTAAACTTTTCACAAGATCAAATTTTAAATAACTGTTTAAGTGCAAACTCATTGTTTCTATCAATGTCTGAGGTTCTATTATTGTCAGATATATTTCTGTCTTTTCACCCAGGACCAAATAAATATCCATACATATAAAAATTATTAAATTTAGCATGAAGCTCCCATTAACTTAGGTAATTATAAACCTGTGGAATTTAAAGGACTCTTGTGAGGTATCCAAAGCCAATGAGCATACGTCCCTATCTTCTTGCGGGAGCCTTCCATTGCAAGCTGCTGTTTATGTGTCTTTTCCATAAATGAGTATCTATTCAATTTAACATGCTATTGTGTTTTTTCACAGAAGTATGAAATTGAAGAGATTCTGTTACTCGGATGTCATTAATTATGACCCCAAACACCAATGGTTCAGTGATTCTTAACTCTGCACTGAAAAATCAATCAACATAGATCATTTTTATAAATTTCAATGTTCAAGCACGGCACTGCATGTATAGCATCTTGTGAGTTCATGCTTAACCAGAACTAGGTCCTGGACTCAATCCCCAGCACAACAACAAACATACGAATAAATAAGAGCACAAATAAATCTAACATGTAATCACTTAACAAAGCTTTCCAAGCAACAACTACTGTATAAAATTTGCTTCTATTTCCATTTTTAAGCCATCCCATCATGTAGATGCTGTTACTGTGCAACTTTCAAGTGAGGATATTGAGCCACATAGAGTTTAGGTAATTGTTAGAAGGTCATACTGTGGGAGAACAGAGAAGCCAGGTGAGTCATGGCTGCCAGAGGTTTTGTGGTCTTAAGTGGCACATTTCTCCGGCTCACTGCATGTCTTCACTGAGGAGTGAAACGTTTGAGATAGATGGCCCCTAACATAGTGCTTAAAACCTTCAGGAAGTTAAATTGTTAAAAAAAACAAACAAAAATAAACACAACAACAACAACTAAGTAGAGACATGCTATCCTACTCTAGACTCAGTATTTTATCTCAAAGAACATAAATTTTCTCTAATTATGGTATTAAATGTGAGGACTAGGACCAACAAGATGGTTCAGGGGATGAAGGTGCCTGCCATCAAGTCTGACAACCTAAGTTCAATCCCCAAGGCCCGTATGGTAAAAACAGGGAACTAACTCCAGAAAGTTGTCCTCTGACCACAGACATGCTGTGACACATGCATGTGCACGCACACACACAATAAATAAATAAAAATATGACTTAAAAATTTAAGTGCAAAGGCAGTGGAGCAAAGAATAACATTGTCCTTGGATTTGGTTCAAAGTGGCAGAGGTAATATTTAGTTTTGTATGGCGTGCTGCTGAGTTTTTGTTAACTTGACATAAACTAGAGCTACTTGGGAAGAGAACTTAAATGAGGAATTATTCCCACGGACTAGGCTGTGGCCAGGCCTGTGAGGCCTTTTCTTAATTGCTAATTGATGAGAATAGCCTAGCCCACTGTTGCAGTGCCATCCTTGAGCCGATGTGCCTGAGCTGTTTTTGAAAAGTAGATAAACATGAGCCTGGAAGAAAGTCAAGTAAGTAGCATTCCTCTGTGGTCTCTGCTTCAGTCGCTGCCTCCAGATTCCTTCTTGAGGTCCTTTTCTGGCTTCCCTCAGTGATGGACTGTGACATGGAAATATAAGCAGAAAAATCTTTTTTCTACCCTACGTTGTTCTTGTTCAGTTTTACCACAGCAGTAGAGAAAGCAAACTAATACATATGAAAAAAGAGTTGGTCAAGAAGTTCAGCTGTCAGAAAGATGGTTGAAATCCCAGGTACAGTGATTGGAAGCAGTCCACCACTACACCTGGGAAAACACTGGCTAATGATGCTTTGCCACTACTGTGCTCATCATGTGACCACAGCTGACTGCTACCATCAGTTCTACGACCAGAAGTAAAATTCGAACTACTATTAATGGAACCTCATTGATAATCCTGCTGCTTTGTCCATGATCTGGACTGTGGGCAGAGTGCACCACTGGCAGAAAGGGGCTTCACCTGAGCAAGGGCAGCTCTGGGAACCCCGAGTCATGGTCCTTTACCACAGCTGCAAAGCTAAGCAGGGACATGCACTTCCTGCCTCTGCTCCTCCTAAGCAAATAGTGTTTAAAGCATGGCAAAGTTATACGAAAGGTGCTTCAAAGCCAAAAAATAATTTCTGAAGTCAGAAAGTGATTAGGAAAGCCTTCATGAAGAGTCAACTGAAATATAAGCTCTTACACAGCCAAAAGAATCCTTGAGAAATGAATTTAGCCATACAGTTCCACAGTCAGAATACACTGACAGTGCTATTTTCCAATTTTGTGTATTGGATTAGACTGATGGATAGTTTGTGGTGTATTGCACTGGCACAGCCTCAGAGAAATATCTGGATGCCAATACTGTTCCCATTCATTACTAGCAAAGTATCCTGAGGTAAGCTTTTTGTTGATGTTGTTTAATTCTCTCTCTCTCTCTCTCTCTCTCTCTCTCTCTCTCTTCCTCCCTCCCTCATTCTCCCTTCCACTGCCTCCCTCTGCCTCCTTCCCTTTCCTCTCAAGGATGTCACTGTGTTGGTCAAACTGACCTTCTATTCACCATCTTCATGCCCCCATGCATCACCTTCTCTAATAGCTGGGATACCAACCTGAACCATCACAACCAGTGTTTCAAATCATTCCTAAGGCCATGATTTTACCAAGTTTGCCAGGAAAGCTGATGGGGTATTTATGTCACGGATGCATGAGAATGAAATGAGATAGTGTAACTGAAACACATGATACCCAAAACACTAAACTTTGTCTCTATTGCTATTGGAAAAAAAATTGCAATGTATTGAAACTTTTTAAAGACAACACTAAATTACCAAAATAGCAAGAAATTAGCAAATATAAAAATTTTCAAATATGGAAATTAGCAAATTATAAATTAGCAAATATATGGAAATTACCTATATTCTCTACTTTCCAAGGTGATTAACCATTATCTTTTTCAAGACCCTCAATCCAGTGAAAAAATCCTTTCTCGTAACTTCTACAATGTACCTTCATTCTCTGATTTTTTTCACTTAATACATTAATCTCATTGTAAAACCCCTGCATTATTAGCGTCACATTAGTAACACAATGTAATCAGTTCCAGTGATATTTTCATGCATGCACTTCTGATGCACTGATCCTGTACACCCTCCATGGTCTTCTGCACATCCAGTTTCCCCACTTTCCCTAATAGACACACTCCATATCCAGATTTTTTTCCACATATGATACAAAACATGAGATGCATGGTACCTATCTCTTTTGTATGCTGACTTCATTTTCTTCAGATATACATATACTCAAGAGCTGTGTAGCCGGGATGTCTTGTAGTTCTAGTGTTTAACTTTCTGAGGGACCTCCATACTGTTTTCCTTAGTTGCTGCACTATTTTGTTTCTACCTGAAGTATATAAGAAATTCATTTTCTCATCACCTTTGTCAGAATTTGATAATGTCTTGATAATAGCCATTTTAGCTGAGATGAGATTGAATCTCCAAGTAGTTTTTCTTTTTAAATTGTGGGTTTTTTTTTTTTTTTTTATTTTAATGTACAACAACCAGAGACTGCAACTACAAATGCCGTTCTTATAGGGACTTTAGATAATTAGATTTCACTAATGTAAATTCAAATGATCTAAAGCAGTCTGAATTGTACTATGTGCAGAGAAACGGGAAGTGGTCCATGCTAGTGGAGGTCAAGAAACTCATGTGCTCTTTGCTATGAAATTCATAGTTCTGCAAACTTATTTCCAACTGGCGCAGATGTTTGCCCTTATGTGCAATTTTTAGAGGGCTTCCACTCACTGATTTCTTTGTGGATTTAGATGTCCTCTTGGTTCTCTCTCAAGGAGACATTGAACTCCTCCCTGTGCTTGAGGAAGTTCAAGAATGATGGCGCAGTTCTGTAGGTGCCTCCAAACTTCTTTTTTTTTCTTTTTTCTACATAGCACTTTTATTTATTTATTGTTTATTATTTATTATTTATTTATTATTTATTTTTGAGTTTTAGCTGGCTGCTTTTCTTGGGGTCATTTTACCTTAACTGTCTGCCGAATTCCTACCTCCTATTCTTATCACACAATCCTCTGAAGATGTTATTCAGCTTGAGGATAGGGAATGGGATGCAGACCTCTCTGTCTTCTTCCATGCTGAACAGGGATGCAGGGTGAGGCAATTGGAGTACTCCTTCAGTGGTCTACCTAAAACACTCCCAAATTGCATAACTCTTATCTCAAGGAGGAAAAGAAAGTCTTAGAATCGTGAGTAGGAGATGTCAACAAGAAGTAAAGGCAAGAGTAATTAGCATTACAAGTTCTAGACAGAGAACTAGAAAAAATTCAGAACAGGGCAATTTTCAGATGTTCATATGAGAGTCCATTGGAATTTCTTGATGAGGGCTTCCAAAAGCATCCCTCTATTGGGTTCCTCCTCATTTTTCTTTTGTCTTCCAAGGCTGGACTCTAGAGTGATGGATTCAGGATTTGCTTTCAGGCATTTTGATAGCTGTTGGAATGGTTCAAATAAGTATCAGTTCCCTCTCAAAGGCTTCAAGGTAGGGGGAGAAAAAAATTTAACATTTTAGAACAATAGCAGGTTGTCTCCCTTAGCTACAGGTGGGCACTACAGTATTGGAGACTGAGATTTGAAGTCTTACATCTGAGCAGCACTTTTTGGTTAGGAACAAAATCATCAATAAGAAATAATTGGCTAAATAACTTTTTATATAGACTTAAGCCTAACGTCTGGGAAGTGTAATCCCTTGAACTCCTAAAGAAATACACTGATGACTTTACTCTTTGGTTATACTTTCCTTTTTGGTGTTTAAGACCATAGAGTTGGCCAAAATAAATTCATTTATTTTTACACTTAAGGTCATTTGAGGATCTGTTCCATAGAGGTCACATGGGCTTAGGAGGAGCTCCTGGCTCCTTTCTTTTACCAGTTCCATCTATGTGAAGATAAGTCAAAGGTCCTGCTCGACCATGTCTGGCTTCACTTGGAAGCATGAATGAGATGTTTCCTCTCAGTTGACCCTCCTCTTTGTAGACTGGACTCTGGTTCAAGTCCATCTCCTGGGGTCTCCATGGCCTCCCTAACAAGAGGACAGGTGACTCACCACAGTTACAGGACATTTTGAGAGATGCTCATAGTCCCCTGGAACTTAGTCAGCCTTGAAGGGCAAGGGGCAAAAACTGTCCTTTAAGACCCTCTGACCATATTAGTATAGGCCTCAAAGTATGGCTGTTAAACGTTCAATAACTTTAGTTCCACCAGACTGGTACGTTTAATTATCATGTGCTATGTAGATAAGGCTTGGGTAAAAAAACAAATATTCTAAGATAAACTTTAACTAGATATATATTTTGTTCCAAATCTCTAAGTAGTTTTGATTCACTTTTGCATGGCTAAGGATACTAAAGATATTATGCGTTCTTTTCATAAATTGATTGGTAATACTTCTTGTGAGAAATCACTCCAGTTCTGATATTAGTTACTTTTCTGTTACTGTGATAAAACGCTATGACCAAGGCAATTTATAGAAAAAAAAATCATTTATTTGGTTGACAGTTCCAGAGAAATTAGACTCCATCATGGCAGGGAGGCAAGGTAGTAGAAGATGGCTAGAGCAGAACACTAAGTGATCACATTTTAAGGTAGACAAAATCAGGGAGCAACTGGAAACCTGGCAAGACATAAAAACTCTCAAAGCCCACTCCCAGTGATGTGCTTCCTCCAGCAAGAGAGCCCCTACTAAAACTTCCCAAAACAGCACCACCAACTGGGGACAAAACGCCCAAATATTTGGATCTTATGGGGATTTTTTTAGAGGGGGTACTCAATTCAAACTACCACATTCCACTCCTTGGCCCCCATAGGCTCGTGACCATATAAAATGAAAAATGCATTAGTTCATCTTAGCAAAAGTTCCCATAGTCTTTACCAGTCTCAATGCCATTCAAAAGTCAAGAGTCCAAAGTCTCTTCTGCGAGTCAAGACAATCTCTTAATTATAAGCACCTGTAAAATCAAATGACAAGTTACATACTTTCCAGGCTATAATGGAATCGAATCCACATTCCAATTTCAAAAGGGAGAAATGGGGGCATACTGTGGAAATACTGGACCAAAACAAAACCAAAAACAAGCAAACACCAAATCCAGTAACTCCATGTCCAACTTCTGGGACTTAACTTCCAAAAGGGCTTAGATGGCTCAGCCACTCCAGCTTTGCTATGTGAAACATATACCTCTTTCTTGTGCTGGTACCATTACATGTATGCAGCTTTCTCATGGTTCTGGAATCTCCAATCTCCATCTTCTTGGGGTCTCCACTACCAACCAGGCTTCACCTTCACAGCTACATGCACTGGCTTGTCAGGATCCTTTGGCCTGTCATGGCCTTCTTTATGCAGTGGTACCCCTGCTGCATGTTGCTGAGCCTCAGAGCTCTCTGAAACCATGGAGGAAGAACCTATGAGCTCTTCCTTCTTTCATCTTTCATGCTCTAAAGCCACCACCACATGAATGATGCTGCCAATTTCAGCTGCCAGAGTGGGATGGACCTAGGCCTACTTCATCCACATTAGCAGCTTTTCCATGCTGTGGTTTCTAGGATCAGGAAATCCTCCAGAATTTTCCTTTCACATGTTGGAGGCTTAGCTGAATGTGGTCTGTCTGGAAAGTACTCTTCATTTTTTAAGTTCAAATCCGTAGGCCTCTCTTTAAAGGCTCTAATCTCTTTTTCAAAGAGAGTCTGACCTTCAGCATATGCCTTGTCTCCAACATTTACCTTCCTAGTTCTCTTTTACAATTCAAACTGTACATTTCTGCATTTCTTTCTACCCCATTTACCCTTTTTCATTGTTGATCTCCATAGCATTCACCATTAATAACCAAGCCATTGTTTCAACATTAGGTTGTCTTGAAATTTCCTCCACAAAGAAATTAGTCAATTACATTTCAACTTACCTACAGGAAAGCTCTCAAGCAGTAGACAGACAGCAGCCAGATGCCTTGCCAAAACAACTCAGTTGCTGTTTATGTCCTTATTTCCCTCTTGAATGATGTTGCTCTCAACACTGCTTTCTTCCATGCTCCTACTAAAAAGGTTACTGCATTCAACATCTTTTCTTGTCCAAATTTCCAAAGCCTTCCATGTCACTTCCTACCCACATGGTCAAGTTCTTTAGCGCAACAGCCCACTTTCTGGTACCAACTTCTGTATTAACTGCTTTTCTGTTGCTGTGATAGAAACACCATGACCAAGCAACTTACAGAAAGAAGAGTTTGTTTGGCTTACAGTTCCAAAGGTATTGGAGTCCACCACGGTGGGTAGGAATAGTATGAGAAGGTAACGAGAGCAGAGAGCTGGGTAATCACATCTTCAAGATGGCAAAGAAAGTAGAGAGCAACTGGAAATCTGGACTTAAGGAATCTCAAAGCCTGACCCCAGTGATTTGCTTCCTCTAGTAAGGCAGAACTTCCCAATATAGTGCACCAACTGGAGACAAAATGTCCAAATTCTTGGAGCTTTTGAAGGACAACACAGTTTTTGTCCATGGCTCTAGCATCTCCAGTGTCTTGGGGTCTCTGCTGGATTATTTGAAATTCTTTACATAATGTGAATATCCATCCTCAGATGAACAGCTGGCAAAGATTTTCTCTCACTTTATAGTCTGTTCTCTTTCAATTGTTTTCTTTGTTTTGCAACAATACCTTTTTTTGATGTAATTTCATTTGGCAATTCATGCTTTTCTTTCTTGAGACATTGGGATCCTATTCTGGAATAAGTTATTGTGTTAATATCCTGAAATGTCCTTAGGTTTTCTTCCAGTTGAA
Source organism: Nannospalax galili (assembly GCF_000622305.1). Classification (NCBI taxonomy): domain Eukaryota; kingdom Metazoa; phylum Chordata; class Mammalia; order Rodentia; family Spalacidae; genus Nannospalax; species Nannospalax galili. The sequence goes on along the minus strand of NW_008329138.1, from coordinate 3,272,701 downwards.
TCAGTGTTTCTATTCTTTTTAAAAATTTACTGAAAGCAGTTTATTTATTTACATAAGAAAAACAAGAGCAAAGAAAATGTTTTGGGTTAATCAAATGTTTCTAATTACTATTGTAATTCTCATATTGTTATGGATTTCTTTCTGTTTTCTTTTTTCTTTAATTTTTGTGAATTTTATACAATATGTTTTGATCATATGTAGACCCCTCCCCTCCCCTATCCACAACTTTCCCTTTATCCACTGTCCCAATTTCTCATACTCTGATATATATGCCTATCAAGACACTGGAGCCTGCTCAACCTATCTGGTGTCACACCTTTAATGAAAATTACTTGCCCTCTTCTAGAAGCCACCAAGTGCCAATAGTTACTCAGCTGGGACTGGGGCCTCCTAGTGACCTCCTCAATTACATGCTGGAATTCTCTAATGGGTCTTGTGTATGCTGCCACAATTGTTGTGTGTTCATATGAACAACTGCCCAGCTGTGTGGAAAACTCATTGACCACCTCTAGCTTTTAAAACCTTTCCATCTTCTCTTCTGCAATGATCCCTGAGCCTTAAGTGGAAGTTTGATATAGGCGTCCTATTTAGGGATAAACACTCTTCATCTCTTATTCTCTGCAAATTTGCCAGTTGTGGTCCTCTGTAATAATTACCATTTACTGCATCAGGAAACTTCTCTGATGAGAGTTGAGCAATATAGTAATGATGTTTTTGTTTGTTTCTTGAGATATTGGAATTCTCTTCTGGAATAAGTTCCTGTGCCAATATCATGAAATGTTGTCCTTATTTTTGCTTTAAGTAGAATCATAACTATTGTTTTCTTCTTCTTCTTCTTCTTCTTCTTCTTCTTCTTCTTCTTCTTCTTCTTCTTCTTCTTCTTCTTCTTCTTCTTCCTCTTATTATTATTATTATTATTATTATTATTATTATTATATTTGTCGTTGATCTCTTTTTTAGGTGATAGTTGTATAGGGTGAGAGTTAGGGATCTGGTTTCAACCCTCTACATTTCAATATCTAGCTTTCTCAGCACTGTTTATTAAGAAGTTGTCTTTCTGCTAATGTATGTTTTTGGCACCTTTGTCATAAAACTGATGAATGTACCTGCATGATCTCATGTTTGACTCCCCTATGTTATTCCATTAACACATGTACATATTTTATCCTGGTACTATTGGTTGTTACAATGGCTCTGTAGTGTTTTACATCTGGTTTCAAATGTCACCAGCCTTGCTCTTTTGCTCAGGATTGCTTTGGCTAGCTTTTGGTTCTTTGGGCTTTCTGGACTTATTGCATATGAGAAAACATAACTTTCAAATGTTAAACACTTTCACAGTCATTCCTGCTTGCATATAACTGTAATTACAACACTTGGAATTACAAGTAGATTGCTACAAGTTTGATACCACTCTTAGCTATATAGTGAATACAAAACCAGTCAGGTCTGCACATCAAGATGCTTTCTAAAAGTAAAAGAAGAACACAGAGAGAACAAGAAAACAAAGAAAGAAAAACACGTGAATTCATTACTGATCTACAGTCTCTCTTTTATATTTAAATTTCTAGTACTTATCATAGTTCTTCAAGATGAGATATGTAGTACAGATTGAATTAGTTGATTAATTAATCTAACATTAAGTGAAATTGAAATAGGGTTGTCTTTTATCTTTCATTATTTGAAATATTATCTTGTACCATCCAAAAATCACCTGAATTAAAATTCATAGAGAATCTCCAAAATCAAAATATACGTGTGTGGATTTTTTTTATAACTGAAATAATAGAACATTTTCTCTTTGAGAAATATATAAAAGTTGATTGAGTATGACAAAAAGAAAAAGATGAAATACTTACTTAAATTTTCTAAAATATTGTTATTCATGGGCCAGCAAGATGATTCAGCATGTAAAAGTTCTTACTTTGAAAGGCTAACATGATTTCAGTCCTCAGAGCCCACATAAATGTGGGAGGAGAAAACCAACTCCATAGAGTTGTCCTCTGACTTCCTATGTTACCTATGGCATGTGCAGACACACATATAAATCGTGCAAAATATATACAATCATAATAAACTTAAAAATTAAAAATGTTAACTAATAGAAACTTGCTAAAATCTCGTGTAATGATAGATTGTCTTTTCTTCATAGTTTATCAATATTTGATATATTTGAAAATATTTTTTGTACTGATAATCTAGTTCTTATAAACCACATTTAGTCATCTATTTTGTACAGCCAAACTATGGCTAGATGTTTACTGTTCATCCCTGTGTTGCAAACCTTCATTATGCAATCATTTTCCTTTGTTGAAGATTTCACGTGCTAGATTTATTTTTTACTGCTTTCTCAGATTTGTTTAAATTGTTTCCTCTGTAATCTTTAACTTTCTGTTAAATTCAAAGAACATGATACAAAACTGTTGCTTTTACCTCATTTTTTAGAGCTCTGGCTGTTGAAACCTTCCTGGTGTCAGACAGCAACAGCAGCACAAACTCCTGATCACCATGCTTCTCTGTAGAACACTAGAGTTGATGAGTACATAGGTTTGTACAACACTGGGTCAGTAGACACTTAAGTTTCTAGGACATTGGAATCAGTAAGCACTTAGTTCTGTAGGACACTGGAGTCCCACAAATATTTAGGTATGGCTTGGGATGACACATGAAAGTTGTGGCATTCCATCCAAACTGGGATCATATACTGTATATTCTTTCATGATGGACTGCTTGAAACTAATTTTATATATACACACATATCCATACATCCATATATATATATATATATCTTCCATACATATATGTATACATTATCAGTGCATATTTCCATATTTCCATGTTTGCATATATATTTTAAAATTTCTTAGGACATTTTCTTATTATAGAAAATATGGGTGATATTGTTCTCAAATTAAATTACCTTTTTTGCACTTTTCAGTTTCCAATTTTTATAAGTATAACCTACTTCAAATCAGAAGTATTTCCAATGACAAAAAAAATGAAGTTATGAAATATATGAAAGATGTATTTCATTACTAATGTACTTTGAAAGTTAAGCTAAGAATAGAATATTCTCTTTTGCAATATAAAGTAAAAATGTTTTTGACATGAGGCATTGATTTGTGAATCTTTTGTCCTTGTTAGGGTTTTGTTTAAAAGAACTAATTAGGATATAAAATGATTTTACACTACTTATACTGAAAATACATTTTTTCTAATATTAAATTATGACCTCTCATTTCACTATTTATTCATATAAATACATTTCACTTTATCTATATTTCATATTGTAATAAGGTAATTTGTGAATATTCTACCATAATTATTAAAATAAATAATAAATTCAATTTAGGATCAGCAAATGAAGTCAGAGATTATAAAGAGAAATTAATAACTTACATGCAGATGATACTTCATAATATAGCTTATCTGGGGAGTATTTTACATTAGAAGGTTTCATTGCTCTAGAGGTCTGAAACAGCATTAAAATATATTTCTTGATTATAAAGTAATTACATTTTTCAGCACCATGGAAACACTCAATGAAAATGTAGAAATGAGAGGGAATTAAACTGCTTATAACATGTACTTGTGAATTATCAAAAGGCAATCACTGATTCCAAATAATCAACCGAAAAAGAAATTTATGAATAATATAATAATAAGTAAATATAATTACTGAGATGATACTTTTTCTAAAAATAACTGTGACAATGCATATTTTATAATAGTCAAAGATAATATGTATTAAAATACTTCACTAAAACACTGAAGAGCTCCAGAATGGGAAGCTGGTATCCACATGCCCCAAAGGAACTTGACACTCGGCATGCCCCAGGGCTAAGCTTTGCTGGAATAGAGGAAAAGAAGTTATCTGGCTTTGTACTTTGAGTTTGTGATTTAGATTTGACAGTTTTATCTATAGGCTACAACTGAGAAGGACTCTTTTTTTTTTTAAAGTATCACTGTCTTCATTATGACATAGAGTGGTATTTTATACATTAATGGATTTTACTCTAAAAACACTTGCTCAGTTATAGAAAAATCACTACATGGATGGCTCCCACATTAAAAAAATTAAAGACAGGGTTGCAAAATTAAAAGTCAATTGAGTTGCTTAAGATATAAACTTAAAATTGTTTTCTGTGTGGAAATAGTAAAATATTGACATTTTCAAGACTAGTCCAACAGGCTATTTAAAACCAAATGATAGCTAACTTGTACATTTATAAACATGGTTTAAATTCTGGGATCCAGAAGAAACAATAGCTTCCTTTATTTTGAAGAGTTGTGTTTTACTTAATATCAGGCTTCTGTACATGAAATTCTTCTCAATCTGGCCTCTAGTTTAAAATGAGCGTTTTTGTTCATAACATGGATGCAAGGAGCAGAGTCCATAAAGATGAGGAGCCATAATAATTGTTGAGGAGTTACTGTAACCAGGTTTAGAGAGTCAATGTGCAGCTTGGTGTTTATAGTTACTAATACTCTACTTATATTTCAAATTTGCTAAGATAGTTGGCCTTAAATGTTATCCCCAGCAAAATGCAAAGTAATGGTGGTGTTAACACATTTCAGTGTGTGTTTGTGTGTGTGTGTGTGTGTGTGTGTGTCTGTGTGTCTGTGTGTGTGTGTATGTGAGAGTGTGCTGGATAGCTTTAGTGTCAACTTGACACACCTGGGTTGAGGGAGCCTCAATTGGGGAATTTCCTCTATTGGACTGGCCTGTGGCCATGTCTGAGGGGCATCTTCTTGATGGGGGATGGGGGAGGGCCCAGCCCACTGTGGGTGGTGTCATCCCTGGGCAGGTGGGCCTGTGCTACATAGAAGCAGGCTGAGCTGGGGACAGAGGGAACAAACCAGTAAGCAGCTTTCCTCCATGGCCTGTGTTCCAGCTCCTGCTTCCTCGTTCCTGCCCTGAGTTCCTACCTTGGGCTCCCTGATGAACTGCGTGCGACCTGGGTGATGTAAGACAAATAAACCCTTTCCTCCCCAAGTTGGTACTTGACAACCCAGGTGTGTCAAGTTGACACTAAAGCTATCCAGCACAATTGACCCCTTGTCAACTTGACACACTAACACATCACTGTTAAACCATAAGCTTTCCAATTCTTGTCCCCAAACTATGATGTTAACATTAATATCACAACATAAGACAGTACAACCTTAAAAACCCCACAGTCCTTAAAAAATCCAAACACTTAAAAGTCCATAGTCTCTTTTAAAAGTCTCTTAACTGTGGGTGGGCTTCTGTAAAATCCAAAACAAGTACTGTCTTATTTCAAAGGGAAGAATCGGGCACACCTAAGCAAAACCAAAGTCCAGCAAAGTAGCTCAAGGCTGGACATCTGGGATTCACTCACAATCTTCT